>NW_017670671.1:31195-154644 GCF_001879085.1 Nicotiana attenuata
ACGGAACCTGATCCGACTACGAACCCGCTTCTCGTCGGGTGTCGGCCGGCGGGACGTCTCGTGCCTACCCCCCCCCCCCCCCCATCCTGAGATGTGGTAGGAGCAAGTGGAATCAACCCTGCCTTAGCTAGAGTACCGAACATGCTCAGGAACTATGCAAGGGTCTCCTAAAAAGCTTGTGCAGTAACAGGCATCTCAGATGCCTGCGCTCCGACTGGAGCTACTGGTGGCTCCTCTATAGCAGCTCGCCTGGGTGCTCTGGCTGCACCACGTGGACGTCCTCGGCCTCTACCCCGGCCCCGACCTCTCACGGCTCTAGCAGGGGGCGTGGGTGCCTGGACATCTGATTCAGCTGTACGTGTCCTTACCATCTTTGAGAGAATAGAAGACATAAGTTTAAAATTTCGAAGTCAACGATTTTGCACGACAAGGGAATCAAAATAAGTGAAATTTTCCTAACAGTTCCATAGCCTCCCGAAGATAAGTACAGACGTCTCCATACCGATCCTCGAGACTCAACTAAACCAGCTTGTGACTCACGACACATATGAACCTAGAGCACTGATACCAACTTGTCACAACCCAAATCTCCCTCGGAAAGACGTCGTGACGGCACCTAGTCTCTACAACTAGGTAAGCCTAACAAATTCCGGAATAACATATATGAAAACAGAAATTAACAACTAGACTGCAACAGATAACTAAAAAATAATAAAATATTGCTCGGCATGTACAAGTAACCAAGCACTAGAGTATACACAAAGTTCCCAAAACCCGGTAATCATAAGTCACAAGCTACAGAAGAAAATTAGTATCTCTATACACCAGAGTCTGAGAAAGTACGGAAAGGTAAAACAAATAGGAGGGAATAGAGAGGGACTCCGAGGTCTGCAGATGCGGGCAGATATACCTTGAAGTCTCCAAAATCTCGCTGCTCACTGATAACGAGGCTGCTAAAAAGTACTTGGATCTGCACACAAAACATGTGCAGAAGAGTAGCATGAGTACACCACCTGTACCTAGTAAGTGCTAGGCCTAACCGCAGTTGGGTAGTGACGAGGTCAGGTCAGGGCCCTACAGGTATTTGATAAATAATGCAGAAGAATATAGCAGTGTAATAAGAGACTGGAAATTTAACAAAGAGAACACCACAGAAAAATAACAGCACAGCATACAGGGATAAACAACAGGGGATCTCCGGAGATACCGTCTCGTAGTCCCAAAAGTATATGCAATAAGATCTCCTGAGGTACCGCCTCGTAGTCTCAAAAGTAAATATGCAGGGAGATCTCCCGAGGTACCGTCTTGTAGTCTCAAAAGTAAATGTGCAGGGGGATCTCCTGAGGTACCGCCTCGTAGTCCCAAAAGTAAACACACAGCTCGAAACCGATGAATACAACAATTAACAGCAAGAATTATATAGTTAAGACTGATACAGATCAAGGAAAAATAGGAAATCAACTAAGCATGCTGCACAGATTTCAAATAAGCATTTAAGACACGTAGACATGCGATATTAGGCTAAAGAGGATAACTACAATTGCTGGTATAACTCAATTAAGATGAAACAGGTTACCACTCAATAAAAACTGGATTTTTCAATAATTAGCCCGTGTACGCACTCGTCACCTCGCGTACACGGCACTCACATATCATAGAAGTATCACAATAGTACCAAATCCTAAGGGGATTTCTCCCACATAAGGTTAGGCAAACCATTTATCTTGAAGCAAGCTCAATCAATCAGTAAGAATGCCTTTTCCACGATTTTCCGACTCCGAATGGCCCAAATCTAGCAAAAAGCAATTACATACCTTAAATATAACTATAAGAAGCTAATCTAATTTAGGAAACCAAGACTTTAGCAAGAAATAGAAAATCGCCCCAAAAAGTCAACCCGAGCCCACGTCTAAGAATCGGGTAAAAGTCACAAAATTCGAACACCCATTCACCCACGAGTTCACTTGTATAAAAATCACTCGAATCCGATATCAAAACCCCAAAATATGGTTGAAGAACTTTTCACATTTTTTCAAAATTTCTCAACTCAAATCCGAAATTAAAGGTTGGAATTAACAATATATTAGTGGAATATAACCAATACCAAGTGAAGAATCATTACCCAACCAATGCCTCTGAAAATCCCTCAAAATTTCGTCCAAAACTGAGCTCGCTATCTCAAATTTAGATAAAAATGGCTAAACCCTCATTTTTGAAATGTTTATAACTGCCGAGTGATCCCTTCTTCGCGAATGCAGAAGAACCCTCGTGTTCGCGATACACAAACTTGCTTCAGTCCAAAATTCATCATTGCGAACGCGATGGCCTAATCGCGAACATGAAGCTTACTCAGCTCGACCCTACGCGAACGCAGGACCATCATCGCGAACGCATAGGCAAATTGCTTGGAGACTCTATTGATCAGCTTTCTCTACGCGAATGTGGGACTCTCATCGCGAACACAAAGCAAAAATTCTCTCCTGCCTCCAGCTCCCCTTCGCGAACGCGAAGAAGGAAACTAGCAGTTAGAAACACCAGACATTCTGCAACTTCAACAAGTCCAATTTTTGTTCGTTAACCACCCGCAATCCACCCGAGGCCTCCAGGACCTCAACCAAATATACCAACAAATCCTTAAACATCATACGAGCTTAGTAGAGCCCTCAAAACACATCAAACAACAACAAAAACACGAATCACCCTCCAATCAGAACTTAATGAACTTTGAAACTTCAAACTTCTACAATCGATGTCGAAACCTATCGAATCACGTCCGATTGACCCCAAATTTTGCACAAAAGTCATAATTGACATTGCAGACCTATTCCAACTTCCGGAATAGAAATCTGACCCCGATATCAAAAAGTTCACTTCCGATCAAACTTCCTAAAAATTCAACTTTCGCCATTTCAAGCCTTATTCACCTACAGACCTCCAAAACACAATCCGGACAAGCTCCTAAGGCCAAAATCACCAACAGAGCTAATGGAACCGACGAAACTCCATTCCGAGGTTGTCTTCACACAGTTCCAACTACGGTCAAAATCCTAGAACTTAAGCTTCCGTTTTAGGGACTAAGTGTCCTAAATCATTCCGAAACCAAAAACAGAACCTCCCGGCAAGTCACATAAGCAAAAAAAGATAGAGGGAAAATAGTAAATAGGGGATCAGGGCTATTACTCTTAAAACGACCGGCCGGGTCGTTACACTATCACCCCTCGGATTTATTTTAATTATTTTTTTGGCTATTTTTACACATATTATGAAATTCACCTTTTAACATTAATTAATAATGAAAATAATCCTATCAACGGTAATTATTTCATTGGAAATATAACAACTTAAATACTCTTAGGCTCTTTACTCCAAGGGCAACTTTGAAAAAAAGAAGATAATTCCTTCTTGATATCTGAAAATCCAACATTGCGGACCACAAGAAAAAGGCCAAAAAATCAATTAGAGTGGACCAGAGGGAGTAGTATTTTCTTAATGGTGGTGTCTAGGCAGCTTGGTATACTTCGACTATTTCATTGAGTGTTAGTTACCTTTCACTAACATAGTATTGTGTAATTCTGTCCACCAAAGCTTAGGCAGATGGAAAAAATTATTTGCTTTCTCCATCTCAATTTATGTGGCACCATTTGACTTGGATGCGATTTAAAAAAAAACTTTTGAAACGTATGGCCTAAAATAAGTTTTAAAAGGCTATAAATTATTTCATTAATGGTACAATGAGAACGTTTAAGTCAAATTACTTCTAAATATTAAAAAATGATAATTTTTTTGACACATACTATAAATAATAAAGTGCCACATAAATTAGGATGGAGGGAGTAATATTTTTTGTCTCTTTACGACTGTTCCAAGCTAATAACTAAGGTAGTTGCATCAAAGTTAGGTGGAGTGGTTATGAGAATTAATATCAAACCTTTCAAGAAAGAGTTTGCACACTAGTTTGGTCTCTCATTGTAACAAAAGCATCCACACACAGACAGACAGATCTAGTGAGAGAGAAGTAGAGAAAAACAATGGAATTTGGAATAGACAAATTGAAGTCAGTAGAAAATATGGTGGAAAATGCAAAGGAGACACTTAAAATATCAAGTTTAGTGCAAAGTTGGATCCAATCCCCAGTAGCCTTTACCATTTCAATTGGGTTGGTGCTAATTTTCTTTTACCTATGTGGTTGCTGCTGCAAAGGTAAAAAAGGAAATGTGAAGATGGTGAAAGCTCCAGGCCGCAGAAATAATGCAAGGGTATCAAGGCATTATCGGTAAAAATCAGATATTTATACCAAGTCAATGAATGTAAGATATGTATCTTATATAAACAAATCTCCTGTGGTAAAACGACATGTATTCTTACTTTAAATTTTTTAGTTTGGTGTAAATACCCCGTGCTAGAACCAGGGGTGAAGCTAGAGTGTCTAGAGCGGGTTCCACCGAACCCAGTAATTTTGGTTCGAACTCTTTATTTATCTTAAAAAATCCATTGAATATATATAAATTATTACTTTAGAACCCAGTAACTTAAAACAATTAAAGTTTTAAACCCGTAAGGTTGAAATCCTGGCTACGCCTCTGACTAGAACAACCCTAAATCATATTTTCCATAATCTCTATTCAAAGAAAAGCCTAATGTTGATCTATTTTGAGGTTTTCTCAACGTATTTTGATTGTGCTCGTTATGTATACGGAGTTTTTTATTTTATTAAGAAATCGGTAGCTCAGACGGCGAAAGAAGTTGACTCTGGTGAATTTGGAGTAGTATTTATTTGCTTGTATTTGCAAATATTAACTTTTCATTAAGTATTCAAATGCTGATTTGGACATGTATTTGAAGTAAAATATTGTAAATTTTATTCACAAATCTACAAGTTTCACATACTTTTTTCAAGTAAAGTTCACATTCAAATACAATTTTCATTTCATACTTTGAAACTTTCGGAAATGCTGAGTTACCCCTTTGAATATATTCTAAATTTGCAACTGATCACTGGTAGTGTAAAGAATATTAATGATTTGTACATGTATATAAAATCCATTGTCACAAATTAAAGTTAAAATACATATTACTTGGCTTCGGTTAAATCATTAAAATTATATGAATAATAGAAGCCTTATGTTTATTTATTTAGTATAACCAATCGGGTGCGAGTAAGTTCTTTCGTGGGGATTAGGTGTAAAGGCAAAGTCTGTAAAAAAGCACAATCCCATCCAAAAAAAAAGTTTAAAGAAGACTCCCATATGTTTCTACAAATATTTTTGTAAAAATTGCACGGGCGCCCTATTTGGTCGCCCCCATTTAATCTATACCCATTTGTTTTAAAATTTTTAACTTGTACCCACTTTTTAAATAACTTCATCACCCTTTCTCCTCCTTCTCCTCCTCAAAGTTATATCCACCTCTTCTTTCTCAAACTTCTCCTTATCCCTTTTCTGCAAGAAATCTGTTACGGCTATGTATATAACATGCATTCACACAACGTCTTCAAGAAATTAATAATCATTTTTAGAAAGAAAAGTCTGAGATTGTACAGTGTGGTGGAGCTACTGAATCTTTTGAATATGTCATCTTAGGGATCATTACTGTTCTTGGTAGTCAGAGTCTTTGTTGTTTTCATTTCAGAGTGGAATGCTTTTTCTATGTTGCTTCTCTTTTACTGCATTACACGCCATTACCCTTAATCGTTGTCATTCTCTTATTTTAAAGCTGTAACTGAACCTATAAACCAGACTTCGACTCCAACATATCATAAAGATAATACTTTGATCCTCATAAGGATTTCCTAATTGTTTTGTATTTTTGAATATCAGTTGCTTAGCTTATGATATTTTAGACTTGTGTGCATGTTTGGTTTGGAGCCTCGAGGGCTCGGGTGAGTTTCGGATAGGGGGAGTGTTTTGAACTTAGAAATCATAGCTTGTGTGCTTCGGGTCTGCAGACTTCACATTTGCGAGGTCTGGCTCGCAAATGCGAGCCTCGCATTTGCGAAGAATCATAGCATTTGCGAGCAGTGGGGTTGGGAGGGGACCTTCGCAATTGCGATCAACTCAGGCCGCATTTGCGAACAACTGTTCGCATTTGCGAAGACAACAGGGCTAAGGAAGCTTCGCATATGCAAAGTGTTTCTCGCAATTGCCAACCCCTGGTCGCATTTGCGAGATCTGCAGCTGTGTAAAACTTAACTTAGATGGGATTTTTGCTCATTTCTCAAAACAAGAAACCCTCTAGGCAATTTTTCAAAGATCATTTCTTCCCCAAAATTTGGGTAAGTGATTCTAAACTTGTTTCTTTCAATCTTTCACTTCATTTTACAAGATTTCAACTTAAAATCAAGATTTTCATGGTGGAATTGGGGGTTTTTGGGTAGAATCTAGGGATTTGATAAATTGGGGATTCAGACCTCAAATTGAGGTCAGATTCCAAAACCAATAATATATCCGGGCTCGGGGGTGAATGGGTAATCGGGTTTTGGTCCAATTTCGGGTTTGGACCAAGCAGGCCCAGGAGTTGTCTTTTGTTGACTTTTTCAATAATGGCCTAAATTGAGTCTTTTGTTATCATTGGTGATTCCTAAGGCTTATTTTGAATCGTTTGGTTGGTAATTTGCTAGATATTGTTGGTTCGAGGCTAGTTTGAAAGGCAAATCCGTGGTTGAGCTTTGAGTGGTCCTTGGAGCGAGGTAAGTGTTGTGTCTAACCTTGACTTGGGGGAATTAGGAACCCTCGGGCTATGTGTTATGTGAAATCCATGTGAGCGGCGTATGTGCAAGGTGACGAGTACTTATACGCCGCCAAATTATCTGTCTTCCCTGATTTACTGTTTTTCCTTAATTGTTTCCTTCCCTATCTTAATTGTTATATGCTCTAAATGCTTTCCATGCTTAACTGCTACGTGTTAATCAATATCTTCATATGTTAACCATGTTAGCTCTTTTCATAGTTTCCCTAATCCCTGCTATTTATTTAATTTGACTTGTTTGCACCTTCTAATTGTAAATTGATGGATTGGTCTTGCTGTGTAGTATTATTTGTGTAGATTCTATATTGAACAAGGTTTCCTTTTCTTGGTTCAGTTTGGTATTTTTTTTATCGTAAAGGCCTTGTGATTTAGATTGTTGATTTGACTGTGTACATTGAGTGTTCGGTACTGATATGGTGCGATCGGGCTACACGCCGCATCATGCGTAATAAGGGAGGATTGATTTGGTGGAACACGGGTATATATGTTTATACGGTGGGATCGGATTGCACGCCGCAATAGGTGGAATAAATTTGGATTGACATGGTAAAATAAGGGTGAATTAAGATATTGATATTGATATATGATGGGTTCGGGTTGCACGCCGCAATAAATATATATAATATTTACTGTTATTGATATTGTTACGGTGGTATAAGAGAGGATTATGTATTGTCTGGTGGGATCGGGTTGCGCGCCGCAACAACCTATATGTTTCCATTTCCTAAGCTGAGTTGTTTCCCGGTAGTATTATTTGAATTGGTAAAGATTGGTAATTCTGGACGACACTGGTTTATTTTCGAGGTTGCAGTTATCATTTTCTGCTGGCTGTTTAAATTTTGTTCAATATTTCCATTATTCTATCATTATTATATATTGCGTACATGTTATAGTGTAGGTGACCCGCCTTAGCCTCGTCACTACTTCGTCGAGGTTAGGCTCGGCACTTACTAGTACATGGGTTCAGTTGTACTGATACTACACTCTGCACACTGTGCAGATTTTGGGGCCGCTCCCAACGGCGGTTATTAGCATGCTCGGATCGGACATTGGCGGAGACTTGAGGTATAGTTGTTCATGTAATGACCCGGCCGATTGTTTCGAGAGTTATAGTCCAGTTCCCCCATTTCCTGCTTCTTTTGAGTTCTTCAGCTATATTTTGACTTACCAGGTTAGTTGGTTCGGGTCCGGAGTGGTTTTGGAGTAAATTGAGACACTTAGTCTCTTTTGTGAAGGCTTAAGTTGGGAAAGTTGACCGGATGTTGACTTATGTGTAAACGACCTCGGATTTGAATTTTGATTGTTCTGTTAGCTCCGTTAGGTGATTTTGGACTTAGGAGCGCGTCCGGAATGTGATTTGGAGGTCCGTGGTAGAATTAGGTGAATTGGCGAAAGTTGGAATTTTGGCGATTTTGGCCGGCAGTGGAAATTTTGATATTGGGGTCGGAATGGAATCTGATAGTTGGAGTAGGTTTTGGTGTCATTTCTGACTTGGGTGGAAATTTTGGGGTCATTCGGACGTGATTTGATAGGTTTCGGCGTCGTTTGTGAAATTTGAAAGTTTAGAAGTTCTTAGGCTTGAATCCGAGGGTAATTTGGTATTTTGATGTTCTTTTGAGTGATTCAAAGGCTCGACTAAGTTTGAATGATGTTATGGGATGTGTTGGTATGTTCGGTTGAGGTCCCGAGGGCCTCGGGTGAGTTTCGGGTGGTTAACTGACTTGGTTTTTGGTTGGCTTCATGGCTGAATTGCCGATATCTGGTATCAGCTGTTTCTGGTTTCCTTGTACGCGATCGCATGAGTCCATTCGCGATCGCGTAGGCTTATTTGGGGGCAAAGGTAAGTTTGTTCTACGCGATCGCAGAGATAGGATCGCGATCGCGTAGGTGTGTGAAGTTGTACATCGCGAACGCGTGGCTGACGTCGCGTTCGCGTAGAAGGATTTGGAGCGGTAGTGAGGTGAAGGAATTTGCTCTACGCGATCGCGTAGTTTTGAGAGGTTGTGATCCGCGATCGCATGTGTATTTCCGCGATCGCGTAAGGTTAAAATGTGGGGCAGCCTGTTTGCGCTTTGCGATCGCGATCGCAATGAAGGACATCTGGGCAGTGTTTAAAAGGTTCAAAAATGAGGGTTCCGGGATTTTTCACAATTCTAACATTCTTGGAGCACAGTTTTGGAGAATTTTGAGAGGATTTTGAAGGTGAATCTTGAGGTAAGTTCCTACTGATCAATTATGTTCAATAATTATGCTTCCCCACTGATTTTCCCACCTAGTTGGTGTGTTTTTGAGGTGTAATTTGGGGGTTTGAGGCTTGGGAATTGGAGAGATGATTTTGGGGATTTGAATGGCCATTTGATATCGGATTTTTATGAACTTGGTATGGGTAGACTCGTGAGTGAATGGGCTTTCTAGTTTTGCAACTTTTTTCGGATTCCGAGACGTGGGCCTGGGGGCTGGGTTTTAGTGGATTTCGGGATTTGTGTCCAATTAAGTAACTTTTCTTGTAGAATTGGTTCCTTGGCCTATATTGATTGCATTGTACTGCTTGTGACTAGATTCGGGACGTTTGGAGACCGATTTGAGAGGCAAAGGCGTCGCGGAGTAGGATTTTGGCTTGGTTTGAGGTAAGTAACACTTCCAAACTTGGTTCTGAGGGTTCGAAACCCCGAACTATGTGTTATGTGATTTGTAATGAGGTGACGCACATGCCAAGTGACGGGCGTGCGGGCGTGCACTGTGAGAATTGTGGCCTAGGTGATTCCATGGCACCGTTTAGTGACTCTATCCTGTTGATATCCATGTTTCCATCATGTGATAACGTAGTTGAGCTGTAAATCATGCTAGATATAATGTTTAGGCTTTGTGCCGGTATTGTATGGACCCTTGTCGGTCATTTCTTGCTATCATCTCACTAGTTTTCGCTTAATATTCCAGACTCAATCATGATCATGTATTTTTAGATCATATCTCAGTTTCACTTAGTTATTGATTCAGCATATCATTGTTCCAGTTCGTTTCATGACATTTTGAGCCGTGGTGACACTGGAGAGGTTAATGACTGAGTGAGGCCGAAAGCCTGGTTATGAGAGACAGTTATGGGATCGGGCTGCACGCCGCAGCGGTTATATTGATGATTTTGATAGCGCTTGGGCTGTAGGAGCCCCTCCGGAGTCTGTAACACACCCAGTGAGCGCAGTTGATATCATTGAGGGATGGATCTTCCCTAGACATGGATCTTGTCCGAAGCATTGATACCTGGAGATGGATCTTCTCCATAGGGCTGCAATGGCCTTCCTCGGTGCTGAGTGACTATTGTTAGTGATGTGTATATATTCCGGGATGGATCTTCCCTGGACCGGATGGCCATATGTAGTACTGAGTGGTTGAGCACTTGAGAGTGGAGGTACATTGTGCATTTTCATACATTCTGTGCATTGGCACGTAGAGATTAGCTGAGCTTTATACCTTACATTGTCCAGATCTGTATTTACTTTACCGATTGAGCTGAATACTTGAATTGAAAGCATGCCTACTTTTCTGCACACTTTATTTCTGTTTACTTGTTGAGGTTAAGTTCGTCACTGTCTATAAGTCCATAGTTTGGACTTGTTACTTACTGAGTTGGTGCACTCACGTTACCCTGCACCTTGTGTGCAGATCCAGGTATCTCTGGCCACGGTAGCGGTTGTTGATTTACTCAGTAGCGGATCACCGGAGATAGCAAGGTAGCTGCCTGGCGATCGCAGTCCTGCTTTTCTCCTTCTTTATCTTCCCTTTAGTGTATTTGGTTATTCTCAGACTATGTTAGTCTTGCTATTTTCATAACAGTTTGTAGTAGTTGCTTATGACTCAGTGACACCCCGATGTTTGGGGCTTTATTTTGCGCATTCCAAATTTCGAGTTCAACTCTTGTTTTCTTTTATGAAATTCTGTTAAACATGATGTCTTTTGGAATAATTTTTAATGAATTATGGTAGTATTGTGGGAGTCGGTGGCCTAGTTTTATTGATAGGCACCATCACGTCAGGTTTAAGTTTAGGGCCGTGACAGTTCAGCGCCTGCAGCTCCTGGAGTCCACATCCTCTTTCTCTTTAGCTGTATATTTTCATTCAAACAACTTTGTTTTATTTCGGACCCTTATATGTACTACTTTAGAAGCTCTTGCACTTATGACACCAGGTACAGGGAATTGAAATAGACGTTTGGCTGGTTTAGTTTCCGCATTTATACTTAGAACATGCCGGCTATTTCAGTTCGTTATTAATGTTATCATTTAAACTGTTAAAAGAAACGGATTATTCTAACGTTGGCTAGCCTACCAAGTGAAATATTAGGCGCCATCACGGTCCCGACGGTGGGAGTTCCGGGTCGTGACAAATGATTTGGGAAATGAGTAGTTTATGATAATGGTAAAATAAGAAAAAAAATTATATTCCTCTTGATTTATATCATGGGAAAGTAAAAGTGAAAATGTATTTTTAATATAGCGGATACGTAAAAGTGAACAAGGGAGTAATTTATACTACTTTTCGTAATCATATTTCACTTCACGAGAGTCAAGCTCTATAAACTTTAATCAATATTTTAAAATAAATTTTCACATCATATTCACATGAGAAAAATTACAACTTATATAGTACTTTTCTATAATTTTCGTATATCTAAATTTTATAATATTAAGTTGATCTAATTCAATTTAGTTTCAAAGATTAGTCAAACTGACTCTCGAGAACATGACGAGTACTTTCGAACTGATGAGTTTTCACGACTCGGAATTCCCACCTTCGGGAACGTGATAGGACATAACGTTTCCCTTGCTAGGCAAGCCAACGTTAGAGGATCTTTAAGCCAATTTTAACCACTTTGAACAATTTGACCAATTAAACAGAAGTAAAGCTAAAATGAGGTACGAAATAACATAAAAGTCTGATATCTAGTACAACCCGGATCTGGAGTCATAAGTTCACGAGCTTCTAGAATCTCTACAAATAGGGTTTGAAATAAATACAACTGTCTCAAATGAAAAGAACAGTAAATAGGGGAAACGAAAGGGGACTTCAAGGTCTGCGGACGCCAACAGATCTACCTCGAGTCTCCGAATGCCACTCCGAGATGATACGCCTCACAGACAGTTGGGACCAGTACCAAATTTGCACAAAAAGTGCAGAGTGTAGTATGAGTGCAACCGACCCAATGTACTCTGTAAGTGTCAAGCCTAACCTCGCCGAGGTAATGACGAGGCTATGACAGGACACCCACGTAAATATACCTGTACGAACAGAAATATACGAGCAACATAACAACAAATAAAGAATTAACGAGTACTATAGGGAGGGGACATGCGAAAAGGGGTGCAAGACACGGTAACAACAACAGGGAATGACAATAAGAGACGATCAATAAACTTCTAACCAACAAGATGAACAAAACATAATGAATAAAACTGCACGGCATCACCCTTTGTGCTTTTACTCTCAGCATCACCATAGAACAGTAATAATAATATGGCATCACCCTTCGTGCTTTTAATCTCAATTTCACATGAAATAATAGATACCGCACGGCATCACCTTTCGTGCATTAACAATCAATTATGACATGGCAGCACCATTCGTGCACTCTCAAATATGACACGGCATCACCCTTCGTGCATTAACACTCAAATATGGTACGACATCACCCTTCGTGCATTAACACTCTCTGATGATAGGCTATAATTACATATTTTAGTCAGTTATTACACTCTAATTGACTGCACTTTAGTTGAGTTTGCGCTTCAATCACTAGTGTTTTGCACTAACGATGTGTTTTATGCCTTGTAGGAGTGATTCCGAGATATATAGATGTTATGGAATGAATTCAAGTGATTTGGAGCTTTGAAGTCTGAGTAAAATCCCAAGTAATTAAGCCGGGATCGTATTCGGGGATCAACGGATGATAAAACAACAAAACGAAGACTCGAGTAGGCATATTACGCACTGTCTAGTAAAATGCACATAATGTTTTGCTCAGAACTCCATTTGGGATCCACAATATATGGTTGGAAATCTATTTCAAAGGGCTACAACTTTCATGTTTTACGTTTTTCCAAATTCCAAACGGAACAGGGTGAAAAACGTGGTCGAAACCGCGACCGTGGAGCTGAGGCGGGATGAGGCAGTGTCTTCCGCGGTTCACCGCGGTCCTAACCGCGGCCGCGGCAGTCCAGACGTGAAATATTATCCTTTTTCGCTTAGGAGAAGGTATAATTGTTTGGGCCTGACCCTACTTGGTATATATACATGGAAAAACGGTATTTTAAGGGAGTTGGACATACTTTTTACATAATTTAGACCTAAGGAGGCTAAGGAGTTGGACATATTTTTGGCACATATTTGACCTAAGGAGGCAGAGACAAGAAGAGCAAGGCGAGGAATTCTTCAACAAGTTTTTCCTTCCTCTTCTTATTTTTCATTATTGGTTATGACTTTTGATATTTTAGTTTTACATACTATTAAGAATAGCTAATTTGTTATCTAAGGTTTTGGTGAAACCCGTTGGGGATGAATTGGTTGTTATATTAATATAGTTTTGAGTTGGTTGTTAATATCTATTTGTTCAACTACGTTTTGATTTTGGTCAATTGAAAGGATCCTCAATTAGTCGTTCCTATTTATTATGTATCTGCTTGAGAGAGAGTGCATATTTAGGTAGTTGTTTGAACAACATCACTCCCGGAGTATAGACGAGAGTCATAACCGAGAGTTTAGAGGTTGGATTAGAGATAACGATACCTCGGGTGCAATCTAAGTGAACTGTAATGTGAATCTAGCTAGCGTAGCTTGAGAGAGTGCATCTAGTAAATTATCATAATTGCTTGAGAGAGATTTATGGTAGCTGGAAAGTTCATGATTGATAGAGGCAGCTAAGTCACAGCTATAAGAAATATACAATCAAGGAAATCAACAACGGGGGAAACCATTACCTTAGACCTTTATTCCAATTGTTTACAATTCAAGCATAGTTAGTTTTCAGCTGTTTATTTATTTTCAATCTTGTCTTCTTGGTGATATTAAACAGATACAACTAAGCCTTAATTTTCTGTGGGACTCGACTCCGGAGTTTTAGACTGGATGATATTTGCAGCGACCGCTTATCCTTTTTAGGACTAGAGTTGGGCGTGATCACTCTCCCTTACCATATAACAAGGAACATATAATAAAAGGGAGATAGAATAAGCAAGAATAAGCCTTACGTCAAAAATGGTTCCACAATACCAACCTCAACTTCGAAAACAATACTCAATTATCACAGATAGCTCATAATGCGGAAAGAAAGATCAATTTAGTAATTAACTAGTCTATCATGATCAAAGAAGAAATAAATTACAAGAAACAACTCCCACCCGCATGCTTTGACTCAACCACAACGCGTAAGTACTCGTCACCTTACATATACGTTGTACCCAACATTTAAACATGTAGCAAATAGACAAACAAGTCCTAATCCCTCAAGTCAAGGTTAACCACGACACTTACCTCGGTTCCAAAGATCAACTCAAAGCTTAATCAGGCTTTGCCTTTCAAACAAGCCTCCGAACCAACCAAATCTAGTAAATTATCAACCAAACAATTCAAAATAATCCTTAGGAACTACCCACGATTGCAAAAAGATTCAATTTAGGTCATTATTGAAAAAGTCAACAAAAGTCAAATCCTGCGCCCGCTTAGTCCGCTGGTCAAACTAGCTTATAAGCACTTTTCGGCTCATCTACGCGTTTGGTAAAGTTAAAAGTGCTTATAAGCCAAGTGCTTATAAGTCAAAAATAAGCCAAAAGCCATAAGTTGTAACCCCCAGCTTATGAATTTTTAGCTTATAAGCACTTTAAGTTTGACCATGATTTTTACTATTTTATCCTTAAAATATTCCTTTTTAGAACAAAACTCCTACGTCGATTGACTATTTTCAATGACTATTTAAGACAAGCAAATTCTCTATTCATTTGCATATTTGTATCTATGTGATTGTGTATTAAGTTTTGAACTGTATGTAATAAATGAGGACATATCAAATTTTTGGTGTATTGCTTTCTAAGTGTTGCGGTGATGAAGACAGTGTTTGTTTCTCATCAAATATTTTTTTCTCTTTAGGTTTACTTTTTATTGGGAAACTTTTGTCTATTTATTAATTATTATAATATATGCCTATATGCTTTGCACAAAATAAATTGTATTTATCATAAAAATTATCTTATTTAAGCACAGTTGTATTTAAAATAAAATGACAAACAGAATATTTTGTATTTGAATCGATCTGGAATCTAAAATTTTGAAGAAATTATGCCCTTATAAGTGTAAACAGTTCTAAGGTTATTTAAGTCATTTTAGAAAAGAGCTTATCAACACTTTTTTATCAAATACTGCAACAGCTTATTATCAATTTCAGTACTTGTATCCAAACGTGTAACTGCTTATTTATTAAATCAGTTTCAGCACTTAAAAGTGCTTTTCAGCACCTAATGCTTATCAGCTACTTCAATTCAGCTAATCCAAACGGTCTCTTAATTAGGTTGAAATCTTATGAAATGTAATAGAAGATTGAAAGAATATAGGTTAGAATCACCTACCAATGAATTGGGGAAGAAAGGATCTTGGGAAAATAGCCTCTAGAGTTCTCTAGGTTTGAAAATTTAAAAGAATGAGAAAATTCCTCTCTAACTCAGATTTTGACCAGTTGCAGATGTTGCAACTAAATTGCGAACCCCGCAAATGCTAGACACACTTCACAATTGCGAAGAAGCTCCATCTCTGCTATCATCGCATTTGCGATGATTTGTTCGCAATTGGGAACAGTGGCCATCCTGCAAATGCGACCTTTTGATCGCAAATGTGATCCTTTGCTGATCTAGCCATCTTCGCAATTGCGGCCAAGACAAGAACTTGGGTTCCTCGCAATTGCGAACGCTGACCTCGCAATTGCGAGGTCAGAGACCTGCACTAAAACTGAAGCACACCAGCATTTTTCCTAAGTCCAAACTCACTCCGTAGCCTATCCGAAACTCACCCGAGCCCTCATGGCTCCAAACCAAACATGCATACAAGCCCAAAAATATCATACGAACTTGCTCGCGCGATCAAATCACCAAAATAACACCTAGAACTATGAATCGGACAGCAAATCAAATGAAATTTTCAAGAAAACTTTAGAATTGCTATTTTAACAACCGGACATCCGAATCACGTCAAACTAACTCCCTTTTTTTACCAAATTTGGCAGACAAGTTATAAATATAGTAATGGACCTATACCGAGTTGCGAAACTAAATACGGACCCCGTATCAATAAAGTCAAATATTGGTCCAACCTTTAGATTCATTAAGCCTTTAAACTTCAAAATTTCGACAAAAGGCGATAACTCGAGTTAGGGACCTCCGAATTTGATTTCAGGTATACGCCCAAGTCCCAAATCACGATACAGACCCACCAGGACCGTTAAAATACGGATCTGAGTCTGTTTGCTCAAAACGTTGACCGAAGTCTACTCAAATAGATTTTTATGGTAAAATTTCATCTTTTATCAATTTTTAACGCAAAAGCTTTCCAGAAAAATACTCGGACTGCGCATGCAAATCGAGGAAGGCTTAAAGAATCTATCGAAGGCTCCGAAACACAGATTTAAGGTTTAAAACTCTATATGACCTATCAGGTCATCACAGGAGTATTAATACATCTTCCCACCTTTTTATGTCTTAAGCAGGGTAAATTAGTAAGATTTAATCTGGTGTAAATATTGAGGGCAGTTAAGTCTTTAGCCGGCACTATTTATTGCATTTAACTTTTATAGATTGATATTATGTACCCCTATGTAAGGTTTTCTTTATACTATATCAATATAGGTCAATAGGTTATATTCTACTAATAGGTTTTCTAACTCCATGTATCTTTAATTTTTATGTTTACTTTGTTGACCGTGGAGTCGACTACTACTTTAAGTGAGATGTAGATGCAGGTTTGGGAATGTGGTGTTATTATTTGTATATCATGTCCTTTTACAATTCATAATTTAAGAAAATATTTTTTTTTGGATCTTTTATGTGTAAAGATAGATCTCTTATATACATGACACTGAGCTTACTCGACTCTCTTGGTATTTTACACATTCATTCTTCATCATTAAGTTTACCCTAAAAGTCTTACTCCCTTCGTTTCAATTTAGATGAGATACTTTGACTCGGCACGGAGTTTAAGAGAAGAGCGAGACTTTTAAAACTTGTGGTCTTAAAGTTTGAGGGCTAAAAGCTTTATGAGGCCATGACATTTGTGTGATTATAAAACTTCTCATTAAGAGTAAAACAGGTAAAATGAAAAGTTTAAAAGTTTAATTATTTTTAATTATAAAACGTATCATTATTTTTGGAACGAACTAATAAGAAAAGTGTGTCATCTAATTTGAAATGGATGGAGTACATATTATGAAAGTGAAATATTATATTATACTATCTTTCGTACCCAAGAAAAAACAAGATGAACAAAACATAATGAATAAAACTGCACGGCATCACCCTTAGTGCTCTTACTCTCAGCATCACCATGGAACAGTAGATACGGCACGGCATCACCCTTCGTGATTTTACTCTCAATTTCATCATGAAACAATAGATACGGCACGGCATCACCCTTCGTGCATTAACACTCAATTATGGCACGGCAGCACCCTTCGTGCATTAACTCTCAAATATGACACGACATCACCCTTCGTATATTAACACTCAAATATGGTACTGCATCACCCTTCGTGCATTAACACTCTCCCTTACCATATAACAATGAACATATAATAAAAGGGAGATAGAATAAGCAAGAACAGGCCTTACGTCAAAAACGGTTCCACAATACCAACCTCAGCTTAGAAAATAATACTCAATTATCACAGATAACTCATAATGCAGAAAGAACGATCAATTTAGTAATTAACTAGTCTATAATGATCAAAGAAGAAATAAATTACAAGAAACAACTCCCACCCGCATGCTTTGGCCCAACCACAACGCATAAGTACTCGTCACCTCGCATACGTTGTACCCAACGTTTAAACATGTAGCAAATATACAAACAAGTCCTAATCCTTCAAGTCAAGGTTAACCACGACACTTACCTCGCTCCAAAGATCAACTCAAAGCTCAACATGGCTTTGCCTTTCAAGCAAGTCTCTGAACCAACCAAATCTAGTAAATTATCAACCAAACTATTCAAAATAAGCCTTAGGAACTACACACGATTGCAAAAGATTCAATTTAGGTCATTATTGAAAAAGTCAAAGAAAGACAACTCTTGGGCACGCTTAGTCCAAACCCAAAATTCGGACCAAAACATGATTACCATTCACCCCCAAGTCCGGTTATTTAATTTGTTTCGAAATCCGACAACAATTTAAGGTCTAAATTCCAATTTTACAAAAATCCCTAATTCTTCCCAAACCTCCAATTTTCACCATGAAAATCCTAGATTGAATTAGGTTGAAATCTTATGAAATATAATGGAAGATTGAAAGAGAATAGGTTAGAATCACCTACCGATGAATTAGGGAAGAAAGGATCTTGGGAAAATAGCCTCTAGGGTTCTCTAGGTTTGAAAATTTGAAAGAATGAGAAAATTCTTCTCTAACTCAGATTTTGACCAGTTGCAGATGTCGCAATTAAAATGCGAACCCCGCAAATGCGAGACACACTTCACAGTTGCGAAGAAGCTCCATTTCTGCTATCATCGCATTTGCGATGATTTGTTCGCAATTGCGAACAGTGGCCATCCTGCAAATGCGAGCTTTTGAATGCAAATGTGATCCTTTGCTGAGCCAGCCATCTTCACAATTGCGGCCAAGACAGGAAACTGGGTTCCTCGCAATTGCGAACGCTGACCTCGCAATTGCGAGGTTAGAGGCCTTCACCAGAACTAAAGCACACCAACATTTTTCTTAAGTCCAAACTCACTTAGCAGCCTATCCGAAACTCACTCGAGCCCTAGGGGCTCCAAACCAAACATGCATACAAGTCCAAATATCATACGAACTTGCTCGCGCAATTAAATCGCCAAAATAACACCTAAAATTATGAATCGGACACCAAATCAAATGAAATTTTCAAGAAAACTTTAGAATTGCTATTTCAGCAACCGGATATCCGAATCACGTCAAACTAAATTCGTTTTTATACCAAATTTGGCAAACAAGTTATAAATATAGTAATGGACCTATACTGAGTTGCGGAACTAAAATACGTACCCCGTATCAATAAAGTCAAATATTGGTCTAAACTTTAGATTCATTAAGCCTTTAAACTTCAAAATATCGACAAAAAGTGATAACTCGAGTTAGGGACCTCCGAATTCGATTCCGAGTATACGCCCAAGTCCCAAATCATAATACGGACCCACTGGGACTGTCAAAATACGGATCTGGGTCCGTTTGCTCAAAACGTTGACTGAAGTCTACGTAAATGGATTTTTAAGGTAAAATTTCATATTTTATCAATTTTAAATGTAAAATCTGTTCGGAAGAACACCCGAACTGCACATGCAAATCGAGGAAGGCTTAAAGAAGCTATCGAAGGCTTGAAACACAGATTTAAGGTTTAAACTCTAGATGACCTATAGGGTCATCACAGGAGTATTAATAGATCTTCCCGCCTTTTTATGTCTTAAGCATGGTAAATTAGTAAGATTTAATATGGTGTAAATATTAAGTGCAGTTAAGTTTTTAGCCAGCATTATTTATTGCATTTAACTTTTATAGATTGATATTATGTACTCCTATGTAAGATTTTCTTTATACTATATCAATATAGGTCAATAGGTTATATTCTACTAATTATAGGTTTTCTAACTCCCATGTATCTTTGATTTTTATGTTTAATTTGTTGACCGTGGAGTCGACTACTACATTAAGTGAGATGTAGATGCAGGTTTGGGAATGTGGTGTTATTATTTGTACATCATGCCCCTTTACAATTTATAATTTAAGAAAATGTCCTTTTTGGATCTTCTATGTATAAAATACAGATCTCTTATATGCATGACACTGAGCTTAATCGACTCTCTTGGTATTTTACACGTTCATTCTTCATTATTAAGTTTACCCTAAAAGTCTTACTCCCCTTCGTCTCAATTTAGATGAGATACTTTGACTCGGCGCGGAGTTTGAGAGAAGAGGGAGACTTTTGAAACTTGTGGTCTTAAAAGTTTGAGAGGTAAAAGCTTTGTAGGGCCATGATATTTGTGTGATTATAAAAGTTTCTCATTAAGAGTAAAACGGGTAAAATAAAACGTTTAAAGTTGAACTATTTTCAATTATAAAAATGTAACATTATTTTTGGAACGAACTAATAAGAAAAGTGTGTCATCTAAATTGAGACGGATGGAGTATATATTATGAAAGTGAAAATATTATATTATACTATCTTTCGTACCCAAGAAAAAACAAAGATATTATATCGCTTTAGTGACAATGCTTTAAGGTTGTTTTATTAAAGTTGGGTGGAAGATGGGCTCCATTAACAAGTCATGAGAAAGAAAATCATGTTATACAATACTGTAGTAGCACTATAGAATTTTATAGGGGAGAGAGACTCAGTCGCAAATAATCTTTTGCTTTCTACTGACTAAAAGATCAGAGAGAGAGAGAATATTGGAATTAATGGAGGAAGTGATGAGCTATGTGATGGAGAAGCTGAAGGAAGCACTACTGATGTTGGAGAATTTTGGTGGCCAAGTTCTCCTGATGATGCTTAATTTTGTTGGCCAACTGCTACTGAAGCTGCTAAATTTTGCTGGACAAGGATTACTGTCCCTGAAAAACTTTGGTTGTCAAGTCCTACTGTCGTTGCTGGATTTTTGTACGCAAATTTTGCTAACGCTTAAAAATTTTGTTGGACAAGGATTACTATCCCTGAAAAACTTCGGTTGTCAAGTCCTACTGTCGTTGCTGAATTTTTGTACGCAAATTCTGCTAACGCTTAAAAATTTTGTTGGACAAGTGCCACTGGCACTGAAGAATTTTGGTTGGCAAGCGCTAGTGACGCTGGAGAAATTTGGTGGGCGCGTGCTACTGACGCTTAAGAATTTTGGTTGGCAAACGCTACTGACGTTGGAGAAATATGGTGGGCGCATGCTACTGACACTGAAGAATTTTGGTCGGCAAGTACTTGTAACGGTGAGGAATTTTGGTTGGCAAGTGGTATTGACACTAAAGAATTATGGTGGACAAGTTACGAGTTGGTTGGATGAGGTGTTTCCACCAGGGACAAGAGTGGAAAAGATCAAATATTGGTTTCACCTTGCTTTACCCTTTCTCATCGTCGCCTTAGTTCTAATTTTCTTCATATACTGTTGCTACTATCATGGAGATTTTCTGGTCAATGTGATGAATCATCTCAAAACAGTATGTTGTGAACTGTTCAAGATTATGAAACATCTCTTTACATGTTGCTGGAGAAGTAAAGAACCTATTTTCAAGATGATGAAAGCTCCCGGCAGAAATATTATAATTCCAAGATTTGATTTTGAAGCAAATCCCAAATTGTACTTCATAAATCTTCGTGCTTATCCTGGTGATATGCTTGTCTAGCTAGTTACGAAGTCACACTGTATACGTGATTTTGGTTGTGATTGTTAATTACCTTTGTTAATTATCTAAGTTTGCACTTTTAACAAAATGGAACAGAGCTGCAGAGTTCGAATTTGAATTAATGTTAATGGCCTGCTGCAGAGGCGGCTTGGTTTCATTGCACATATATTCCAAATAAGTTAAAAACAATTGTTTGGTACAGTATAAAGCAATCAGAGGAATAATCAAAGAGTACTGTTCCAAAGGAGAAAAATTGGGACTCAATCAATTGCATTCTTACCCCACTAGCTTTAGTTAAATAGTATATGTTATTAAATCTTTCAACCAGACCAATGAAAGTCATCTAATAAAATATGGAAAAAAAAAAGAAAAAAAAAAGTGAAAATGACTTTTCCAAACCAATAATTAAGGTTGTTGTTCCATCAAAATTAGGTGGACTAGTCATGAGAAATAATATTAAACCTTAGAGAAATTGTTTATGAACACTATTGATCCTAATTACAAAATCGAAACACAATTAGGTCATAATGCAACAGCACCCAAAATACCTAAACTATATTGATAAATCTGGAACTTGATTACAATCACAATCGTCAAAAGATGCATACTTTTATATATTAAGGAGTAGTACGAGGAGCATTTGGAGATACATCATTACAAAAATATCGTTGTGTACCCATGCAAGTGTGGGACATAGTTTGTGACATCATATGTAAACAAAAAGAAGTATGTCCCAAAATCTTAGAATCAGTTGTGGAACGTTTGTAGAGTGTGCCACGGTGATCATCTATGTAATGAGGCATAGCAAAGAGTGGTGGTTCCAAAAGTGTGATCGATGGATTTTGCATGGAGATAGTTGTTCCTTGTTTGGCCAGTAGATCTGCTACTTGATTCTGCTCCCTGTATACATGTGTCACTCGAGGGCTACCCAGTCGATGTAGTAGGTACCTGCATTCATCAATCATAGATGAGTAGTGGTAATTATTCTAGAGAAGGGATGAAATTACCTCTGTTGAGTCCACGTTAATCTCCAGTGGAGTGTATTTGTATTGGAGGGCGAACCTTAGTTCTTCCTGTAGTGCAGTAAGTTCCATGTATAGTATGCTTCCCATAGGACGGGAACCCATATAACCAAGTAACCAATTCCCTGAATGGTCTTGAATTACTCCTCCAAAGCCATATTTGTTATTTGCCGTGTTATAGGCTCCATCCGAATTAAGCTTAAATGAAAGATTATTTGGGGGATGCAATTTGACATGCATGTGTGATTGATGCCCTTTTGTTTGTTTGTGGTTGATGCCTAAGTAAAAAAATTCTGCAGCTTGGCTTAATATGTGAGCGGGTTTTGATGGAATATATTTACCATCAAATATAGTTCGATTACAATCACAATTGCTCAAACTAATAGCCAAATACAGAACAACAGAAATACCTGAAGCTACTGGAAAATATAGATATGAATATAGGGAAGAAATGGATGAGGAATTAAAAGAAAAGAGGGAGAACAGAAACTCATAACAACAATTGCCTACTCTCCAATGCCACTCTCCTGTTGCCTTATACCCCTTTGCATAACAAACTCAAATCCTTATCACGTTATCCCCCTCCCCGCCAAACGTAGTCCTCAAGTTTTCTTGGGGGAATGACCCTTCTAGAGCTCTTACGTGGCATCCCCATGTGCTCATCCCTTGTGGCATTTTCTATGGTATCCAAGTCAGCATTAGTATTCATAACAATGCCCTCTCCCTGAAAAACAACCTTGTCCTCATGGTTGGGAGTCACTTGCGGCATAGGAGTTGAAGAATCATTCAATTTAGTGGCTACACAGGATTTTTCATAAGCGGCGTTACTATTTTTAGTAAGAGGCCCATAACAGTCAAAAAATATTTTATGGAGCCAATAGAGTTCTAACCCAAGACCTCTCACATCAAACTTGAAGCTGTCAATCACTAGATTACTGAGCTGTTTTTTTGTTGCAAGTGGTGTCACTTTTAATAATTTTATCTTGTATTTTTGTTTTACTTATTATATATATATTAAAAAAGTTCGATGAAGCGGTGTCCCGTGACACCGCTTGGGTCCATATAAATCCGCCCCTGATTCAATTGCAAAGGCGTCACCTGTTGCTCTGGGTTGCCAACGCAATACTTTAACATAGATACGTGGAAGACAGAGTGAATCTTGGCAGCCTCAGGTAGTTCCAACCGATATGCAACCTCTTTCAAGACTTTGTACGCCCCAAAATAGCTCCTTCCAAGCTTGTGTTGCTGCAAACGCAAAGAAGCCTACTTGTAAGTTTCAATTTGACAAACACCCAATCGCCCACATCAAAAGCTGTGTCAGTTCTAGACCTGTCCGCTAGAGCCTTCATACGGCTATGTGCTTTTAGCAAATTAGGCTTGAGAATCTGTAGAACTTCATCTCTTTACAACAAATATGACTCCACTAATTCACTGGTAGTACTCCCCAATATATAACGAGCTATGGCTGGGGGGTCCCTTCCATACAATGCTTGAAAAGGCGTCATGCCCGCAGATGATTGATAAGAAGTGTTATACAAAAACTTGGCCCAAGGCAACATAGCCAACCAATTTGAGGGCGGGTCCATAACATAGCACCGTAAGTATTGCTCCATGCATTTATTTAGGGTCTCCGACTATCCATCACTTTGGGGATATTAGGGAGTGCTCATAGCCAAAGTAGATCCTTGCACGTGGTTAATTTCCTGCCAAAATGAGTGGATGAATCAAGGGTCTCTGTTTGTCACAATGGTGCGGGGAGGACCATGAAGTCTGATTATCCCTACAATAAAAGCTTCAGCCACAGTGTATGAAGAAAAAGTTATATTTAGTTAGGCGATCTATGACAGTCATTATCGTGGTCTTCCCTTTAGAACTAGGAAGACAAGTAATGCAATCCATTGCAATATCCTCAAACACCTGATTCGATTGGTAGGGGTTGGGGACGCAGATTTGAGTCTTTCATCTGTTGGCATATTTGGCAAGCCGCAACAAAAGCTTTAATGTTGCGCATTTGTTTCCAAAAAAAAAAATTGGAGGCTACGCGATGATAGGTGCGAGCAATTCCAGCATGTCCACCTATAGCAGTGCAATGAAATTCAAACAACATCATTAACCTCCCTGTTGGGTTTTATGTATTTAATTATATTAAATACTTAAAAGAGGGTGAATGAGAAATGGAGGGAAATAAAATTTTTGAGTGAAATTTAAAGTTTTCCCCCTTGGCAAAGGGACATTGTCCCATATTGGAAGAGGAAAAAGTTTTTGATGGGTATATAAGCAATTGCTCTTCTTCTAGCTCATAAAGAGTTGAGAAGAAGGCAAGCCTCGCGCCGTCGTCGTCGTCGGTCGCTCGGCTCGGCTCGGCTTCGGCTTCGGCTTCGGCTTCGGTCAAATGATCGATTGATTAATTTTTGGACCAAATTTATTTGTTAATAGTAAAATATTAACAGAAATGTTATTAATTATCCAAATATATACTATGGCCGTTTTGCATAAACAGCCATTCTGAAGAGTTGCACCTCTTCAGATTCCAGTCCTGAGTTTCTCCTCCTTCTTCTGCATACTTCTAATATCAAACAAAGCAACAATAAGTGTGATTTGCTACCGAACTTTGTGTTCACTAAAACACTGGGGTTTGAAGTACCACTACACCAGTGTGTAATTCGTTCTATCCCGGGAGGAAATAGTCCATAACCTTGGGTACTAGGAGAGGATTAAATTCCTTAAGGAAACACTGTGAATTCAGTGGGCTCGAATTGATTTCTATCTCTTTACGTTTTCTGTTTTATATATTATTCTGCTTTATTTTTTCTAGAATTAGTTTACAAATACAGTTTACTAACAAGCTTAAGGAATTTAATATATCTTCTGTATTTGTACTTACTGTTTTTGGAGAGTAAAACCTTTGTGGTTTTGTACTCTATTGGAGATTAAAATCTACGTGATTTTAACGTTTGTGTCATTCTTTTACAGAAATGACTAATGATAATGTGAACCAAGCTGTTCCAACGGTGACTGCCAATGCCTCAACGAGCCGAACAACACCGGCAGCATTGGCACCGGCGGAGAAACCTGGAAAATTTTCCGGGATTGATTTCAAGCGCTGGCAGCAAAAGATGTTCTTCTATTTGACTACTCTAAGTCTCCAGAAGTTCATCAAAGAAGATGTTCCTGTGCTGCCCGATGAAACTCCAGAAACTGAGTGCTTTCTCGTGATTGAGGCGTGGAAGCATTCAGATTTTTTGTGCAAGAATTATATTCTAAGCGGGCTGGAGGATGCTTTGTATAATGTCTACAGTGGCGTGGAAACGTCAAAAACAACTATGGACTGCGCTTGAAAAGAAATACAAAACCGAAGATGCCGGGTTGAAGAAGTTCGTTGCTGCAAAGTTTTTGGACTACAAAATGGTAAATAGCAAGTCTGTTATTACCCAAGTCCAGGAATTGCAAGTGATTATTCATGATCTCCTTGCTGAAGGTATAAATCAAATTAATACTGATGTTGAAAGTAGTAATGTTAGTATTTTTACTAACAGAAATTTCATTGAAGGTCTTGTCATCAATGAAGCATTCCAAGTAGCAGCGATGATTGAGAAGTTGCCTCCTTTGTGGAAGGACTTCAAAAACTACTTGAAACACAAACGCAAGGAGATGTCCCTTGAAGATCTCATTGTTCGGTTGAGAATCGAAGAGGACAACAAAGCTGCTAAAAAGAGAGGCGGTGGAAACTCAACAATAATGGGAGAAAATATTGTTGAAGAAAATAAAAAGAGGAAGAAGGCTTCTAGACCGAAATACAACCCAAGCAAGAAGTGGTTCAGTAGAAATTGCTACAACTGTGGAAAAGCCGGACACAAATCTACGGAGTGTCGTGCTCCGAAGAAAGACAAGAAGAAGGGTCAGGCAAACATGGTTGAAAAGCATGATGATGTTGATGACTTATGTGCCATGCTTTCCGAATGCAACTTGGTGGGCAATCCTAAAGAGTGGTGGATTGATTCTGGAGCCACTCGCCATGTTTGTGCTGTTAGAGAAGCTTTTGCTACTTATGCTCCTGTTGGACCCGATGAGACGCTTTCTATGGAAAATGCTGCAAAGGCCAAGATTGAAGGATGTGGGAAGATATTTCTCAAAATGACTTCCAGCAAAGTGGTGACTTTGAACAACGTCCTTCATGTTCCCGAGATTAGGTAAAATTTAGTCTCTGCTGGACTTCTTGTTAAGAATGATTTTAAATGTGTTTTTATTTCCGATAAGGTTGTAATAAGTAAGAACGAAATGTTTGTAGGAAAAAGTTACCTCACTGAGGGCCTTTTCAAGCTGAATGTAATGCTTGTTGAAAATAATAATAAAATTTTAGCTTCGTCTTACTTACTTGAGTCAAATGAATTGTGTCATATACGTTTGGGTCATGTTAATTATAAAACCTTGCGGAAAATGGTTAATTTGGAAGTATTGCCTAAATTTGAATGCGACAAATCAAAATGTCAAATATGTGTGGAATCTAAGTATGTTAAACATCCTTATAAGTCAGTTGAAAGGAATTCAGATCCTTTAGACTTAATTCACACAGATATTTGCGATATGAAGTCAATACCATCTCGCGGTGGAAAGAAGTATTTCATAACTTTTATTGACGATAGTACTCGATATTGCTATGTTTACTTACTTAATAGTAAAGATGAAGCAATAGACGCATTCAAGCAATACAAAAATGAAGTTAAAACGCAACTTAACAAGAAAATCAAAATGATAAGAAGTGATAGGGGTTGTGAATATGAATCTCCTTTTGAACAAATATGTTTACAATATGGAATTATTCATCAAACAACGGCCCCTTACACGCACCAATTCAATGGGATTGCAGAAAGAAAGAATCGTTCATTAAAGGAGATGATGAACGCATTATTGATAAGTTCTGGTTTGCCACAGAAATTGTGGGGGGAAGCCGTTCTTACGGCTAGCCAAATACTAAATCGAGTACCCCATAGCAAAACACAATCCATTCCATATGAAAAATGAAAAGGAAGGAAGCCCAACTTGAATTATTTTAAAGTGTGGGGGTGTTTGGCAAAAGTGCAGGTTCCTAAACCCAAAAGGGTAAAAATAGGACCGAAAACCGTTGATTGTGTTTTCATAGGATATGCGACTAATAGTAAAGCATATCGTTTTCTGGTTCATAAATCAGGAAATCCCGACATTCATAATAATACGGTTATAGAATCAGATAATG
The DNA here is from genome assembly GCF_001879085.1 of Nicotiana attenuata. Taxonomy (NCBI): domain Eukaryota; kingdom Viridiplantae; phylum Streptophyta; class Magnoliopsida; order Solanales; family Solanaceae; genus Nicotiana; species Nicotiana attenuata. The sequence continues at coordinate 58,793 of NW_017670671.1, forward strand.
CTGAGTTCTTTGAAAATATATATCCATATAAAAAGGAATGTGAGTCCATTGGTGAAGGATCTAAACGACCTCGGGAAGAAACAAAAGAAAGTACACTTAACCAGGAGGATCCAAGATGTAGTAAACGTCAAAGAACGTCTACTTCATTTGGACCAGATTTTGTGACTTTCTTATTGGAAAATGAGCCTCAAACATTTAAAGAAGCTATGTCTTCTTCGGAATCATTATTTTGGAAAGAGGCAGTCAATAGTGAAATAGAATCCATACTGAACAGCCATACATGGGAATTGGTTGATCTTCTTCCTGGAAATAAACCGTTGGGCTCTAAATGGATCTTTAAGAGGAAAATGAAGATGATGACACTATTGACAAATTTAAGGCAAGACTTGTGGTCAACGGGTATAGACAACGAGAAGGTCTTGACTATTTCGATATATACTCTCCAGTTACAAGAATTACGTCCATACGAACGTTAGTAGCGTTAGCTGCAGTTTATGGTCTTGAAATTCATCAAATGGATGTTAAGACAGCCTTCTTAAATGGAGAGTTGGAGGAAGAAATTTACATGGAACAATCTGAAGGGTTTGTGGTTCCAGGTAAAGAAAAGAAGGTATGTAGACTTGTTAAGTCCCTTTACGGACTAAAACAAGCACCCAAACAACGGCATGCGAAATTTGGCCAAACAATGTTGTCAAATGGTTTTAAAATAAATGAATGTGATAAACGTGTGTACATTAAAAATGTTAGTCATTGTTTGCTTATATGTGGATGATATGCTGATAATGAGTAATAACATTACCAACATAAATGCGACTAAACGCATGCTAACTGGCAAGTTTGATATGAAAGACTTGGGAGTTGCTGATTTAATTCTGGGAATTAAGATCCATAAGACTTCTCAGGGTCTGGCATTGTCACAATCTCATTATATTAAGAAAGTACTTGAAAAATTCAAGCACTCGGGCTTTAAAGTTGCAAAGACTCCAATTGACGTGAATCTTGCATTAGCAAAGAACAAAGGCCAAAGCATATCACAATTGGATTATGCTCGTGTGTTGGGTTGCTTAATGTACATCATGAATTGTACATGACCAGATATAGCTTGTGCTATAAGTAAATTGAGTTATACGAGCAATCCAGGTCAATCTCATTGGATGGCCATGAAACGAGTTTTGGAGGTATTTAGTACATACCCAGGACTTTGCTTTGCACTACAGTAAATATCATGCGGTCATTGAGGGATACTGTGATGCAAATTGGATCACCGGATCAACTGATTTCAAGTCCACATGTGGATATGTATTCACTATTGGTGGAGGAGCGGTATCTTGGAAGTCGTCTAAACAAACTTGTATTGCCCGCTCTACAATGGAGGCTGAATTCATAGCTTTAGATAAAGCCGGTGAAGAAGCTGAATGGCTCCGGAATTTCTTGAAAGATATTCCATTTTGGCCCAAACCGTTGGCACCAATATGCATACATCGTGATAGTCAAGCGGCAATTGGAAGGGCTGGGAGCGTTATGTATAACGATAAGTCTCTCCATATACGACGAAGACATAAAACCGTTAGATAATTACTCTCTAGAGAAATTATCACGATTGATTATGTAAAGTCAAGTGATAATGTGTCGGATCCACTTACAAAAGGCCTAACTAGAGAGGTAGTTGAGAAATCATCAAGGGGAATGGGACTATGGCCGAGAACAAGTCATAGTGGCGGTAACTCTACCTAGAAGACTGGAGATCCCAAGATCTAGGTTCAAGGAGATCAAACAAAGTCATTAATGACGGTTCAACATTGTCAACTAAACTTTTGGTCCATTCTCGTGATGAGACAATGTTCAGTACCAAGGATAAAGCATTAAGGCTTTTTAATGATTTCTAAATTTGATACGGGGTATATTAAATAGTGTATCTACGGGATGACACGTTTAGGAATCACCTATGTAAGTGTGAAGTGTTAGCCGCTTCAAGGAGAACTTTGGAAGGCCAGTTCTCTACGCACTTATGAAACCAGGCGGTGTTCATGGCTGAAACGAACATAACAATGAGAACCAAAGACGGTTAAGGGTTGGTTGTGTGACTTGTGGTTGTCTAGGTATACACTAAAGTTCGACGGTTCAAAGATATCAAATCTACCGATTGATCAAGTATATCCGACATAAGTTCACTACGGAAAGATCAAAGGGTAGCCTACTTATCCATATGCAATTAATCCTTGCTTGCGAATCACACAGTTTTTCATGCATATTTCCGTGATATAGCCATTCCCCATTTATGTGGGGGATTGTTGGGTTTTATGTATTTAATTATATTAAATACTTAAAAGAGGGTGAATGGGAAATGGAGGAAAATGAAAATTTTGAGTGAAATTTTAAGTTTCCCCCCTTGGCAAAGGGACATTGTCCCATATTGGAAGAGGAAAAAGTTTTTGATGGGTATATAAGCAATTGCTCTTCTTCTAGGTCATAAAGTGTTGAGAAGAAGGCAAGCCTCGCGCCGTCTTCGTCGCTCGCTCGGCTCGGCTCGGCTTCGGCTTCGGCTTCGGATTGGGATTTGGATTTGGTCAAATGATCGATTGATTAATTGTGATGACCCAAACGGTCATCACTTGTTTTAAATTAAATTCTATGACTCCGAGGCCTTAAAAACCCCATTTAGAGTCACCTCGATTTGCGTGCGCAGTCCGGACGCGTAGCCGAAAAGCTTAAATGAGAAACTGCGTGAAAAATGATAAGTTTTAACTATAAAATGAATTAATTTGACTTTGGTCAACTTTTTGGATAAACGGACCCGGACCCATAATTTGGGGGTCCTGGAGGGTTCGTAGAAAAATATGAGACTTGGGCGTATGCCCGGAATCGAATTCCGAGGTCCCAAGCCCGAGAAATGAATTTTTGAAAGAAATTATTTTCTGAAATTGTTTAAGGAAATTTGAAATGAAATTTGATTAGAACATGTTAGTATCCGGCCCGTATTTTGGTTCCGGCGCCCGGTACAGGTCTTATATATGATTTAAGATGTTTCTGTGAAATTTGATGAAAAATGGATATCATTTGACGTGATTCGGGCCTAAATTGGAAAATTTGATGTTTTATGAAGTTTGAAAGAATTCATGGATTTTGAGGTTTAATCCGATGTTTATGATGTTATTTTGGCGATTTGATCGTGCGAGTAAGTCTGTAGGATGTTTTTGAGGATGGGTGTATATTTGGTTTGGAGCCCTGAGGGCTCGGGTGAGTTCTGGATAGGCCACGGGTGCATTTTTAACTTTGAAAATTTGCTGGTGTTTCAGAGCAGTTGCGAGCATGCTATCGCAAAAGCGAGAGGTGACCTGGGTAGCTTCCTTCGCAAATGCGACGCCTGCTGAAATCCTCTATGATCGGAAATGCGAGGACGCCCTTCGCAAATGCGATGTACGCTGGGATGGCTTGAAGTCGCAAATGCGAAAAAGCCCAGACTTCCTAAGAGTTCGCAAATGCGAACATGGTTTCGCAATTCCCATATCTGCAGAGGTCGGGGTTCGCAATTGCGAACCCCTGTTCGCATTTCCCATAACTGAGACCTGCATTTTTCTATACTTAGCCGATTTTAAGTCATTTTTCACATCTTTTTCAAAACACAACTCCTTTGGGCGATTTTCCAAGAACAAGTCTTCTTTCAAATCAATTGTAAGTTAGTTTTTACTCATTTCTTTCAATCATTAACATCTTTTAACATGATTTCAACCTAAAATCAAAGATTTTCATGGGGCAAATTAGGTGTTTTGGGTAGAACCTAGGTTTTTCAAAATTTGGGGATTTGGACCTCAATTTGAGATCCGAATTCAAAAAAAATTATATATTTGAGTTCGTGGGGGAAAAGGTAATCGGGTTTTGGTTCGAACCTTGGGTTATGACCACGTGGGCCCGGGGGCGATTTTTGACTTTTTGGGTAAAACATTGGAAAACTCATTTTCATGCATTGGGGTTGATTCATTTAGCGTTTATTGATGTAATTAAGTAATTTGTGATTAGATACAAACAAATTGGTGGTGGAATCGAGGGGTAAAGCTATAATTGAAGCGTAAATTGTGCTCGTGGCGTCGAGGTAAGTGTTTGGTCTAACCTTAGCCTTAGGGATTAGGAGTTGTGTCCTATTTGCTATTTGTTTCTTGTTGAGTACGACATATAGGCATGGTGAAGAGTATCTATACATTGGAGTCGAGCATGACCGTGAGTCATATATTGTGATTTCCATGATTTCGTTGTGTTATTCATGCCTTGGTGAAAATTTCTATTTGATGTGTAAAGTTGTGAAAAGAATTGTGACCTATGAATGTTGAGGAGCGTTGGCTCCAGTTGTATAACGAATGGTGATAAGTGATAAATGAACCTCTAGGGCAGTGGCTCGAGTTGTGAAGTGAATTGTGAAGTAAAAGTGAGAAGAGAAGAGATCATTATGTTGTCCCCTTGCCGGGCTATTGTTGAGTTGTGGTTCCCTTGTATTGTGTTCTTAATTGATATTACGGATACTTAGGTTAATGATTCTATGTGTTAGGTAAGGAGTATGGTCATAGCTGAGGTAGTTAGATGTTGGAACAAGTTTGGGTATAGCTAAGGTAGTTAGGTGTTGTAACAAGTTTGGGTATAGCTGAGGTAGTTAGGTGTTGTAACAAGTTTGGGTATAGCTGAGGTAGTTAGGTGTTGTAACAAGTTTGGTTATAGCTGTTTTTCCCTTGCTGGGATAGTGTAGACCTTTTGATCCCTTGTCGGGACCCTAGTTATAATTATAAATATTATATATGGATCGGGTTGCACGCCGCAACAATATTATATATGGATCGGGTTGCACGCCGCAACATTATTATATATGGATCGGGTTGCACGCCGCAACAATATTATCTATGGATCGGGTTGCACGCCGCAACATTATTATATATGGATCGGGTTGCACGCCGCAACAATATTATATTTGGATCGGTTTGTACGCCGCAACAATATTATATATGGATCGGGTTGCACGCCGCAACATTATTATATATGGATCGGGTTGCACGCCGCAACAATATTATATATGGATCGGGTTGCACGCCGCAACAATATTATATATGGATCGGGTTGCACGCCGCAACATTATTATATATGGATCGAGTTGCACACCGCAACAATATTATATGGGAGCGGGTGGTACGTCCACAAGATATAATGAAATGGGAGCGGGTGGTACTCTTACTACAAGATATAACAAAATGGTAGCGGGTGGTACGCATACCACAAGATATAATGAAATGGGAGCGGGTGGTACGCCTACCACAAGATATAATGAAATGGGAGCGGGTGGTACGCCTACCACGAGATACATGAAATGGGAGCGGGTGGCACGCCTGCCACGAGATATAAGGAAATGGGAGCGGGTGGCACGCCTGCCACGAGATACAGGAAATAGGATCGGGTTGCACGCCTGCAACAAGATGTGAAAAGAAAGTAAAATCTGCCTTTGTTTTTCTTATTCTTGTTAGTGGTTGGATTTTGATTTCTTTATAGTTCTCTTGATATTCTATTCTTTTTACCTGTTATTCCCCGAAGCATGTTTCCCCCTCCCATCTTTACTTGTTTATTCCTGCTTTATGTTCTGCTATATATTATATAACTGCACAGATTTATTTGGTGGTCCGGTCCTAGCCTCGTCACTACTTCGCCGAGGTTAGGCTAGGCACTTACCAGCACATAGGGTCGGTTGTGCTGATACTACACTCTATGCTCTTTTGCACAGATCCAGGTCCCGGACAGCAGCAGTAGCTCGGAAGCCAGCCTTCAGTCCACCGAGACTCCGAGGTAGCCTTGCACCCGTCCGCAGGTCCGGCGTCTCCTCTATCTTATATTTCATTCTGTTATCTCATGTTTTTGGGACAAACAGTGTTATATTTCTTTCAAACGATTTTATTTAGTACTCTTAGACAGTCTGTGAAGTTGTGACACCAATCTTGGGTAGTTTTGTCATGGAATGGTATTAGCAGTATTATTAAACTCGAAATTTAAGTCTTCCGCTTGTTAAATTTTGTAGATTATTAATTGTTGGATTATAACTGTTAACGAATTTAAAAATGGGTAAAGGTAATCTGTTCAGAAATTGGCTTGCCTAGCTCACATTAGTAGGCGCCATCACGACTCCCGAGGGTGGGAAATCCGGGTCGTGACAAGTTGGTATTAGAGCTCTAGGTTACACAGGTCTCACAATTCACGGACAAGCTTAGTAGAGTTTGAGGGATCGGTACGGAGTCGTCTGTATTTATCCCCCAGAGGCTACGGAGTTAGGAAAACTTCACACTTGTTCTTTCCTGTCGTGTGGTTTTGTTTCTCAAATGCTAAATTGAAACCTCTACTCTTGTCCATCCGCGAATGGCGAGGTCGTGTACCGCTTCTTCAGCTGAGCAGCAGCACAGACCAGTGATAGATCAGCTACGTCTTCGGAGGCTTTGTGGAGGTTGGATAAGTTTCACCAAGCTCTTCACTACTACATTCAACGGTGCATCTACTGAGGATCCCCAGGATTATCTAGACAGTTGTCATGAGGTTCTCAGGAACATGGGGATCGTGGAGACCAATGGGGTCGATTTTACTACCTTTCGCTTATCTGGATCCGCCAAGACCTGTTGGAGAGATTATTGATTGGCTATACCAGTTAGGTCACCAGCTTTGACTTGAGAACAGTTCACGCAGCTATTTCTGGAGAAGTTTCTCCCCATCACTTAGAGAGAGCTCTATCGGAGGCAGTTTGAGCGTCCCCAGCAGGATTCTATGACTGTTACTCAGTACGATATCAGATTCATCGACTTGGCTCGTCATGCTCTTATCATACTTCCCACCGTGAGAGAGAGTGAGGAGGTTCATTGAGGGACTCGTCCAGCCCGCTCAGTTAGCTAGAGGTGGAGGTAAAGGTATTATGAGGTGGAGGTGCAGGTATTGTTCTAGTTTGTGGTAGAGAAGCTTCTGTTTTATTTTGCGCCATATCTGGTCATGCCTAGTGATTCTTTGAGTGCCCCTGTTTATGTGTCTATGCCGGTGGGTGATTCTATTGTGGTGGATCGCGTCCATTGTTCATGTATAGTGGTTATTGGAGGTTTTGAGACTCGTGTAGATTTGCTTCTTCTGGACATGGTTGGTTTCGATGTTATATTGGGGATGGACGGGTTATCACCTTACCACGCTATCTTGGACTGTCATGCCAATACTGCGACCTTAGCTTTACCGGGTATGCCTCGTTTAGAGTGGAGAGGGACTCCTGGACATTCTACCCGCAGTGCTATTTCGTATGTGAAGGCTCGGCGTATGGTCGAGAAGGGGTGTTTGGCCTATTTAGCCTATGTTCGTGATTCTAGTGCTGAGGTTCCCTCTATTGATTTTGTGCCTGTTGTTTGTGAGTTCCCTGATGTTTTTCTTTCAGACCTGCCGGGTATGCCACCCGACAGGGATATTGATTTCTGCATTGATCTGGTTCCGGGCACTCAGCCCATTTCTATCCCGCCGTATCGTATGGCGCCGCCGGAGTTGAAGGAGCTAAAGGAACAGTTGCAGGATTTGCTTGAGAAGGGTTTTATTGGACCCAATGTTTCGCCTTGGGGTGCGCCAGTGTTACTTGTTAAGAAGAAGGATGGGTCAATGAGAATGTGTATTTATTACCGGCAATCGAACAAGGTTACAATTAAGAATAAGTATCCATTGCCGAGGATTGATGATTGGTTTGATCAGCTTCAGGGTGCCAAGGTATTTTCAAAGATGGACTTGAGATCTGGCTACCATCAGTTGAGGATTAAGGCATCCGATGTCCCTAAGACAGCTTTCCGCACTCGGTACGGGCATTATGAGTTCTTGGTTATGTCATTCGGGTTGACAAATGCCCCAGCACCTTTCATGGACTTGATGAACCGAGTGTTCAGGCCTTATTTGGATTCATTCGTGATAGTCTTCATGATGATATTTTGATATATTCCTGCAGCCGAAAGGAGCACGAGCAGCATCTTAGAGTGGTTCTTCAGACTTTGAGGGATAGTCAATTGTACGCCAAGTTTTCGAAGTGTGAGTTCTAGTTGAGTTCAGTTGCATTCCTGGGTCATGTTGTGTCAGCAGAGGGTATCCAGATTGACCCAGAAGGGTGCCCAGTTCAGATGGTCGGATGAGTGTGAGGCGAGCCTTCAGAAGCTCAAGATAGCTCTGACTACGGCACCGGTGTTGGTTTTGCCCACAGGTTCAGGGCCTTATACAGTCTATTGTGATGTTTCCCGTGTTGGTCTTGGAGCAGTGTTGATGCAGGATGGAAAGGTCATTGCCTATGCTTCGAGGTAGTTGAAGATTCATGAGAAGAACTATCTGGTTCATGAATTGGAGTTGGCAACCATAGTTCACGCGTTGAAGATTTGGAGGCATTATCTGTATGGCGTGGCGTGTGAGATGTTCACTGATCACAAGAGTCTTCAGTATTTGTTCAAGCAAAAGGAGTTGAATTTGAGGCAGAGGAGGTGGTTATAGTTGTTGAAGGATTATGATACCACCATTTTATACCATCCGGGAAAGGCCAATGTGGTGGCCGATGCTTTGAGTAGGAAGTCAGCCAGTATGGGCAGTCTTGTTTATATTCCAGTCGGTGAGAGGCCGCTTGCTTTGGATGTTCAGGCTTTAGCCAAAATGTTTGTGAGACTGGATGTTTCTGAGCCCAGTCGTGTGTTAGCTTGCACGGTCGCTCGTTCTTCATTATTGGAGTGTATCCGTGATCGGCAGTATGATGATCCCCATTTGTGTGTCCTTAGAGACACGGTGCAGCGCGGAGGTGCCAGGAAAGTTACCTTAGATGCTAATGGAGTCTTGAGATTGTAGGGGCGAGATTGTGTGCCCAATGTGGATGGTAGAGGAGGCCCATAGTTCCCGGTACTCTATTCATCCGGGCGCCGCGAAGATGTATCAGGATTTGCGGCAGCATTATTGGTGGCGTAGGATGAAGAAGGATATTGTAGCATATATGGCTCGTTATTTGAATTGTCAGCAGGTTAAGTACGAGCATCAGAGGCCTGGTGGTGTATTTCAGCGGATTGAGCTTCCCGAGTGGAAGTGGGAGCGGATTACTATGGACTTCGTTACTGGACTTCCGCTGACTCGGAGGAAAATTCGACGCAGTATGGGTTATTGTTGATAGGCTGACCAAGTCAGCACATTTCATTCCTGTGGCAGTCTCCTATTCTTCTGAGAGGTTGGCTGAGATCTACATTCGGGAGATTGTTCGCCTTCATGGTGTGCCCGTATCTATCATTTCGGACCGGGGTACGCAGTTTACCTCGCGCTTCTGGAGAGCAGTTCAGCGAGAGTTGGGCACACGGGTCGAGTTGAGCATAGCATTTCATCCCCAGACGGACGGTCAGTCCGAGCGGACTATTCAGATTCTAGAGGATATGCTTCGAGCTTGTGTTATTGACTTTGGAGGCTCGTGGGATCAGTTTTTGCCTTTAGCGGAGTTTGCCTACAACAACAGCTACCAGTCGAGCATCCAGATGGCTCCTTATGAGGCTTTATATGGTAGGCGGTGTCGGTCTCCGGTTGGATGGTTTGAGCCGGGAGAGGCTCGGTTGTTGGGTACAGATTTGGTTCAGGAGGCCTTGGACAAGGTCAAGATCATTCAGGATAGGCTTCGTTCAGCTCAGTCTAGGCAAAAGAGTTATGCAGACCGCAAGGTTCGAGATGTGGCTTTTACGGTTGGTGAGCGGGTATTGCTCCGAGTGTCGCCTATGAAAGGCGTGATGAGATTTGGGAAGAAGGGCAAGCTTAGCCCTAGGTTCATTGGCCCGTTTGAGATTCTTGATCGAGAGGGAGAGGTGGCTTATAGACTTGCTTTGCCGCCGAGCTTATTAGCCGTGCATCCAGTGTTTCATGTGTCCATGCTTCGGAGGTATCACGGTGATCCAGCCCACGTGTTAGATTTCAGCACTGTCCAGTTGGACAAGGATTTGTCTTATGAGGAGGAGCCGGTAGCTATTCTAGACCGGCAGGTTCGTCAGTTGAGATCCAAGAGTTTTCCTTCTGTTCGTGTTCAGTGGAGAGGTCAGCCTCCTGAGGCATCGACCTGGGAGTCCGAGTCCGATATGCGGAGCCGTTATCCTCATCTTTTTCCCGACTCAGGTACTTCTTTCTTTTGTCCGTTCGAGGACGAACGGTTGTTTTAGAGGTGGAGAATGTGACGACCCAAAGGGTCATCACTTGTTTTCTTATTCATTCTGTGCTTTCGAGGCCTTGAAAACCTCATTTAGGGTCGCCTCGATTTGCGTGCGCAGTCCGNTCTAGTTTGTGGTAGAGAAGCTTCTGGTTTTATTTTGCGCCATATCTGGTCATGCCTAGTGATTCTTTGAGTGCCCCTGTTTATGTGTCTATGCCGGTGGGTGATTCTATTGTGGTGGATCGCGTCCATTGTTCATGTATAGTGGTTATTGGAGGTTTTGAGACTCGTGTAGATTTGCTTCTTCTGGACATGGATGATTTCGGTGTTATATTGCTGATGGACGGGTTATCACCTTACCACGCTATCTTGGACTATCACGCCAAGACTGCGACCTAGCTTTACCGGGTTTGCCTCGTTTAGAGTGGAGAGGGACTCCGGGTCATTCTACCCGTAGTGTTATCTCTTATGTGAAGGCTCGACGTATGGTCGAGAAGGGGTGTTTGGCCTATTTGGCATATGTTCGTGATTCTAGTGCTGAGGTTCCTTCCATAAATTCTGTGCCTGTTGTTCGTGAGTTTCTTGAGGTTTTCCCTTCAGACCTGCCGGGTATGCCACCCGATAGGGATATTGACTTCTGCATTGATCTGGTTCCGGGCACTCAGCCCATTTCTATCCCGCCATATCGTATGGCCCCGCCTGAGTTGGAAGAGTTAAAGAAGCAGTTGCAAGACTTGCTTGAGAAGGGTTTCATTAGACCCAGTGTTTCGCCTTGGGGTGCGCCGGTGTTATTTGTAAAGAAGAAGGATGGGTCAATGAGAATGTGTATTAATTACCGGCAATCGAACAAGGTTACAGTCAAGAATAAGTATCCATTACCGAGGATTGATGATTTGTTTGATCAGCTTCAGGGTGCCAAGGTATTTTCAAAGATTGACTTGAGATCTGGCTACCATCAGTTGAGGATTAGGGCATCCGATGTCCCTAAGACAGCTTTCCGCACTCGGTACGGGCATTATGAGTTCTTGGTAATGTCATTCGGGTTGACAAATGCCCCAGCAGCTCTTATGGATTTGAGGAGCCGAGTGTTCAGGCCTTATTTGGATTCGTTCGTGATAGTCTTCATGATGATATTTTGATATATTCCCGCAGCCGAGAGGAGCACGAGCAGCATCTTAGAGTGGTTCTTCAGACTTTGAGGGAAAGTCAGTTGTACGCCAAGTTTTCGAAGTGTGAGTTCTAGTTGAGTTCAGTTGCATTCCTGGGTCATGTTGTGTCAGCAGAGGGTATTCAGGTTGATCCGAAGGAGATTGAGGCAGTCAAGAACTGGCCTAGACCAGCATCAGCTACAGAGATTCGGGGTTTCTTGGGATTGGCAGGCTACTATCGTCGGTTTGTAGGAGGGGTTTTCATCTATCGCAGCCCCGATGACCAGGTTGACCTAGATGGTTGCCCAGTTCAGGTGGTCAGACGAGTGTGAGGCGAGCTTTCAGAAGCTCAAGATAGCTCTGACTACGGCACCGGTGTTGGTTTTGCCCACAGGTTCCGGGCCTTATACAGTTTATTGTGATGCATCTCGTATTGGACTTGGTGTAGTGTTGATGCAGTATGGCAAAGTCATTGCCTATGCTTCGAGGCAGTTGAAGATTCACGAGGAGAACTATCCGGTTCATGATTTGGAGTTGGCAACCATAGTTCACGCATTGAAGATTTGGAGGCATTATCTGTATGGCGTGGCATGTGAGGTGTTCACGGATCATAAGAGTCTTCAGTATTTGTTCAAGCAAAAGGAGTTGAATTTGAGGCAGAGAAGGTGGTTGGAGTTGTTGAAAGATTATGATATCACCATTCTATATTATTTGGGAAAGGCCAATGTGGTGGCTGATGCTTTGAGTAGGAAGTCAGCCTGTATGGGCAGTCTTGCTTATATTCCGGTCGGTGAAAGGCCGCTTGCTTTGGATGTTTCTGAGCCCAGTCGTGTGTTAGCTTGCACGGTCGCTCGTTCTTCATTATTAGAGCGTATCCGTGATCGGCAGTATGATGATCCCCATTTGTGTGTCCTTAGAGACACGGTGCAGCGCGGAGGTGCCAGGAAGGTTACCTTAGATGATGATGGATTTTTGAGATTACAGGGTTGAGTATGTGTGCCTAATGTGGATGGGCTCCGAGAGTTGATTTTAGAGGAGGCCCATAGCTCCCGGTACTCTATTCATCCGGGCGCCGCGAAGATGTACCAGGATTTGCGGCAGCATTATTGGTGGCGGAGAATGAAGAAAGATATTGTTGCATATGTGGCTCGGTGTTTGAACTGTCAGCAGGTTAAGTACGAGCATCAGAGGCGCGGTGGTTCATTTCAGAGGATTGAGCTTCCCGAGTGGAAGTGGGAGCAGATTACCATGGACTTCATTACTGGACTCCCGCAGACTCGGGAGAAGTTCGACGCAGTATGGGTCATTGTTGATAGGCTGACCAAGTCAGCACATTTCATTCCTGTAGTAGTCTCCTATTCTTCTGAGAGGTTGGCTGAGATCTACATTCGGGAGATTGTTCGTCTTCATGGTGTGCCCGTATCTATCATTTCGGACCGGGGTACGCAGTTTACCTCGCGCTTCTGGAGAGCAGTTCAGCGACAGTTGGGCACGCGAGTTGGGTTGAGCACAACATTTCATCCCTAGACGGACGGACAGTCCGAGCGGGTTATTCAGATTTTGGAGGATATGCTCCGAGCTTGTGTCATTGACTTTGGAGGTTCGTGGGATCAGTTTTTGCCTTTAGCGGAGTTTGCCTACAACAACAGCTACCAGTCGAGTATCCAGATGGCTCCTTATGAGGCTTTATATGGTAGGCGGTGTCGGTCTCCGGTTGGGTGGCTTGAGCCGGGGGAGGCTCGGTTGTTGGGTACAGATCTGGTTCAGGAGGCCTTGGACAAGGTCAGGATCATTCAGGATAGCCTTCGTACAGCTCAGTCCAGGCAAAAGAGTTATGCAGACCGCAAGGTTCGAGATGTGGCTTTTATGGTTGGTGAGCGGGTATTGCTCCGAGTGTCGCCTATGAAGGGCGTGATGAGATTTGGGAAGAAGGGCAAGCTTAGCCCTAGGTTCATTGGTCCGTTTGTGATTCTTGATCGAGTGGGAGAGGTGGCTTATAGACTTGCATTGCCGCTGTTGATATCTAATTTTTCCCTATGTAATTTTTTATATCCAAAGTACTTTCAAAATAGCATATATACCCATATATAAGCATGCCCAAGTGTTTTGGCATTTTTCATAATTTTTAAAGATTTTTAAAATCAATTTGTTGTCCATTTATCAGTAATTATTCCCAAAACTATCAATTTTGGTGAATAATTTATTTTATTCTCATATTGATACCAAAATATAGCTAGGGTGATTTTTCGTATATTTTTTACAAATTTATTTGGTATTTAAAAGACTAAATTGCATATAATTGCAATTGTAGCCAACTTTAAGGTTAATAGCACTTTATAATTGTAAAATTAGGTCCAGTATTTTTAAATTAATATTTATACACTATCAATTGTTCCAGTATTTTTAATTTACTTTTAAAATCATCTTTACTATTTTTTATAAATAAAAGGGAAAATTGGCTATTTAATATTTAGCCCCATTTCTATTTCAATTACAGCCCCATTTTATTTCAATTTTGGCCCCTAAGTTGACCCAATTCTACCCAATTAATCGATCCAATTCCAAATGACCCAACCCGTTCCCCACCTACCCGTCTAAATCTGGACCGTTGATCACTCAACATCAACGGCCAAAACTCACCCTTCCATAATTAAACTAAAGGACCTACCCTAATCCCCCTCATTCTCACCTGACCCGCCGCCCTGGAATCCCAAAACACTCTCAAATCCTCTCATCAGTTCTTCGGAACCCTAGCCTCGTCCCACCTTCCTTCACCGTATTTTTTCACCGGAATCCATGGCTTCCCAGGCCATGGATGGTCTCTACCCATCCTCTCAACCATTAGACCTTGAATGTTCGAAGTCTAGAAGGCTGACTTCGATGGTTCTCCCTCTGATCTTCTCCGATCTTTGATTCCATGGGTTCTCCGGCCATGCTCCGGCAGATTCAAGGCTCAGGAACCTGATTCTTGACCTCTCCGACTCAAGATCGGACCTGTTTCCAAGCCTTTCTCATTTCTAGGGTTTCTCCAAAATCCTAAGCTATTCGAGGTTCTTTCACCATTATTTGGTTAGATCTATACTGTATCTATGATTTTCTTGCCATCTAAAGTGTTTTCCCCAAAAGTTTTGTGAAAATCGCTTCTCTCCGATTTTAGGGTTTCTGAAAGGATTTTTGGTCTGATTTTTTCTTCTTCTTTGCTTTATGTGTGTTTGTCTATACCCTGCTTGTGTGATTTCTTTTATTTTACGCATGTACTGTCTTTTACCTTTTCTTTTCTACTATACATGTTACTCCTGTTAATCTTTGCTATGTTTTCTCTACTCTTTTACTCTATGTGTCTACCGTTAAGTTATTTGATTTTGTTTACTGGATTCTGTTCATGTTCTTACATGCTTCATCTACTTGTGTTCAAGTTTGTATTATCTCCCCCTTTCTGAACTTGTTTAGGTTCTGAGTTTTCTCAAATATGTTCTTCATGATTTTTTCTTCCTTTGTCGTTCAAGCATTCTATCATATCTGTTTTGCTGAGGTTCTGAAACAAATGGCTTGCTTTCTCACCTCCATGTCTGACTTAATTATGAAACCCTAGGATTTGGGGGTTCCCCTTGGCGATTTTGATTTTATGTTTGAGTTAGGGTTCCACTTTGGGGACCCTAGACTCTCAGACCTACTATGAGTCTGCAAATTGAACCTGTATCTCTTTGCTTATGATTCTGAACTTTTCTTTGATTAAACTCTCTTCTAAATAAGTTGACAGTCCTTTCTTGATTTACATATTTGTGTATTTTATATATGAGAGCTCTTCTTTCAAAAAGGTTTTGCCAACTACTAATTGATTCTGAACTCCTTTAATTGTGTTCACTTGATTGTTACTGATTTTCCCTACTTGAACCTTTCTTCACCCCTTTCCTGACTTGATTCATTCAAGTAAAAGTCTGAAATTTTGCTTTTACTGGTTGATTCCCTTTCCTTTTTTTACAAACCGTGTACTATTAGTTTGTTCCCTTAAATAGCTTCTATGTACTTACCCTTTATGATGCTGCTAGGAAAATATTTTTCAAACCCCTTTCCTTAATTGTTTTTACCCATTTGAAATCAGAATCCCTTAGCTAAAGGGAGACTGATTACAACGTTATTTCCTTACCTTTTTCTTGCTTATTTGCTGCACTATAAAAGGGGCTCGACCCTTCTGCATTGAACATGCTTTTAAGCTTTGAAAAGTTTACAACTTTAGAACTTTGAACTTCTGAATCCTAAAGTCCAATACTCATACTCTCACACACATACTTTCAATCACAATACTCTTTCAAACACTCTACTCTGCTGAGACTTTTGTACTGCTTTGCTTGCAACTTGGCTTTTCAAGACTGTTGTTTTTGCTTATTTGTTTTCCCTGAAACTGGTATGTCTCAATTTTGATTTCAGCTCTTTCCCTATGTGTTTACTTTAGAGTTGCTCTATTCCTCTCTACCTTGTTGCTCAGATTCTGTATATTACCTCATTTTATGTTTACTGCTTGTTATAAGTCCCCCATACCCCCATTCCCTTTTGTGTGCTGAGTAAATGTTCGTAGCTTGGCAGTATCCAAATTACTGCCCAGGTCTGAACATGACCTTCAATAGGTCCTAACTCCCAAATTCAAGCTGACAGGCTGGTCAGGGGTGTGCCAACATCCTAATTGCTGGGCATGACCACTAGTTTTGCCATGGCTTTCCCTAATTCCCCCTCTATTGCACTTACACTTATTCTTAGACTCTAAGTTCTGCCCCCCTCCTATGAGCGTTGCCTTGGGGACCTTGAGCTCCCTCTGAACTTGGACATTTGAGGGCTGGCCCTTCCACACTGCACTATAATCTCATCCTGCAAATGTAATTGGGTGCAAGCACTGCCTGGAGTTCATGAAGCTCCTTGGAACTTTGACACACCCAAAAGATGAAAAAGGCTTTGGAAATCTGATCTTTGGAAGTTGGTTTATTTCATGTTTTAGACTAGGAGTCTGAATTAGGCTCTCCTTGGTTGGAACTTTAATTTCTGATGTAATTTTTTTTTATTTTTTTTGATTCATTCGGGTTGTAATAATTTGTAATAACTTATGGGGTGTATAGTGAAAAGGGGAGGGTCACTCATGTTATGCATGTGGGTAGATATCATGCTTTAGGTATTTATTTCTGCAATCACAGTCTGTTTTTTGCTTATGCATCTACATATAGAAATCCTGCCTATAAGTTTATGCATCTGCATATAGAAATCCTACCTATAAGTTGTTTCATTACTGCATTAGAAATCCTGCCTATAAGTTGTTTCATTACTGCATTCAAAATCTTGTCTATAAGTTATGCATTTCATTAGAGATCATGTCTATAAGTTTCTGCACTTCTGCATATAGAAATCATGATTATAAGTTTTCTGCGTTTCTGCATATACACATGTCATTAGGCAAACAATCCATAGGTTAAGGAATAATCAATTGCATCCTAGATACCATGCTCATAGGATTCCTGCACTTACATAACCATTTTAAAATCAGTAACGCTTAGAATTCATGCCTATAGGAGCAATCGTTTAAATCTGATTCATTCGCAAAGTCTAAAATCAGTAATAATGTTGTTAATATCCGCATAATTGGTTTATTTCTAAAGTCAGTAATCTTCTTTAAAATCAGTATGTTTGACCTTGTTAGATATCATGCCTATAGGTTTCACCTAGGCAAAGCATTAGGTAATCAATTAATTATACCAGTCATTAATAATTACAATTAGCAGGCAGGCCTAATTCGGACTTCTTATCTGAAAATATGTAATAAATCAGCCACCCCCTTTTACNGCAGATCTTTCGTTTATATAACCAGCAACCTTTTCCCTAAAATCAGTACGCTCTATTAGATGTCATGCCTATAGGACTCACTTAGGCATACTATTAGGTAATTAATTGCATCAATTCTGATAAACTACATCCAGACAAGGCCTAATTCGGACTCCTTATCTGAAAATATGTAATAAATCAGCTACCCCCTTTACGTAATTTTTTAATCCAGACCACAACCAGTATTTGAAGTCATGCTATACAATCTGCTCTTTTAAGTGAGGAGGCCTATTTGAGCCTTAATTGCTATGTGTTCTTCCCCTAACTACTTATGTGTTTTTGCTTGTCGCCTTAGACTTTTTATCCTTTTATACTCTGAAAAGCCCCAATTCCTTTCCCTTTTAGGATTAGTAGTCTCAATGCGTCCGAGACTGATAGGATCGGGACGGGTAATAGCATACAATAAGTAACGAGACCATTCCGCGCTTTAATACCTTAAAAGGGGTGGGAAAGGGTAGACATGGAGATGATGATCACGCGATAACACCATGCGTATAATCGGTTACCGGGTGTTGCGTGGATGATCCATGTTATTGATAAACCTAGGATCCCCCTCCCTCCATATGTGCTTACGTCAGTTTTTCAGTTCTTTAAACTTTGTATTTCACTTTAATTCAAACCTCTTTGGAATTTCCAGCACTGTTTTCATTTTTTAAACTTCCGCCCATTTTACTTCTTTGTCTGATTATTTGCATTCGTTACTTGACCCTCATTTTTCTGCATTTATACATTCTTTTAAACGAGCATGAAACCATCTATTCCCTAACTTTAGCATGCTTATTTGACCTTTATAAAAAAAATCCTACTTGTAATCGTTATGCTTATTCGCTTTAAAGTCACAAATTGTAGCATGGCCGGGAACCACACTAGTGGATCTTGGGGGATGCCTAACACCTTCCCCCTGGGATAATTTCTAGCCCTTACCCGTTCTCTGGTTTTTTTTTTTTTATTCCTTGGTGTCCTAATGCACTCAATCATTAGGTGGCGACTCTTCTAAATCTCAAAAACCCAAATTCCCAAAAGGAATAGAGTTGTCCGCCCAAATGTCGTAAACCTGATTTCGCCTTTAGAAAAAGGGGGCATCGACAGCATGGCGACTCTGCTAGGGACTTCTTTAAGGCTTTTACCATTTCATGCTATTTGTGACTTCATGCTTCTTTACATGTGTTTACTTGTTTTTAAGTATGTATTCTTTCTTCTACTGCGAAACTAACTTGGTTCTTTGTTTATTTTCTTTAATGCTTTCTTTTATCGCTTTCCTTCAATACTGTTGTAATTAGTGCAATTATTGTAACCATTATTTTATGGACGTGAAAGTACATGACAATTTGTTAATTACTGTATTGCATTTTTTCGACATCATATTCCACTCGTGCCAAACAAAATCCCTTAGCAACGCTTATAATGAGTGGTTGCGCTCTTCCGATATTATCACCCCCTAAATCCGGCAAAGGCATATTTGCGGTAAAACCAGTCGATCAACGGTGTAGTCGACGGTTCCGCGCCTTTCCCTCTTGAGTTGTCCGCTCTAGGGTACCAGTCTAAAACCCCATAGAAACCTTACTCTATTTAGTTATGCATGCATCATGGTCAAACCTAGCCGAGTCAGTTATGTTGTCCGCATAATTACTCCTTAAGATAGCCTTGTCCAAAGTCCACTGGGTTTCCTTGAGACCCAAACGGACCTTACCACGTTCTGTGCATTCATTTGGAGAACTAAATGCTTTTTATGCTAATTATTTATGTTAAATAGTCGAGTCCGATGGGGGAAAAGGGCCTAATCCTTTTGTTTTGCAGAAATGAGGCACGAAGTCCCCAGATTCGGCATGGTCACCATCATTCACCCCAAATTGCTAGGCTGGTGGAAGGATCTCCATTCCAGCGATCAAACTCTTGTCCGGAAGTATCTAGGAAACATGCCTTCTCTTCTAGACATTCAACCCAACAACAAAATCATAGAAGTTGCAACTCTGTTTTGCGACTGTGATCGGTCGGTATTCCGCTTCGGAGACATTGAGATGACACCTTTGCTTGAGGAGATAGGAGGACTGGCTGGGATACCATGGGAAACTCCGGGTTTGCTAATGCCGGAAAATCGTAAGGGTAGGGGTTTTCTTAAGATGATGGGTCTAAAGAAGAATCCCGACTTGACATGTTTGGAGAAGTCTTACATTCCCTTTGACCATTTGTATGAAAGGTACGGCCATAGCAAATCATACCGTACCTATCCGGACGAGTTCGCCATCACCTCATTGGGGCACATCCACCGAAGGGTATTTGTGTTTATGTTCTGTTTCTTGGGGATGATAGTTTTTCCGACAAAGAAAGCAAGAATCCATACCAGACTGGCCATGGTCACCAAGACCTTGATGGAAGGAATTAATGGGCAGCCATTCAGCCTTGTGCCAATGATAGTTGCAGAAATATACCGAGCCCTAGAAAGATGTCAACAAGGGGCCAAACATTTCGAGGGATGTAATTTCCTACTCCAACTATGGCTCATGGAGCACCTCCAAAGGGGTGAGTACCGGCAGGAAATCCATCGTAGAGACTGGGATGATCATATCGCTTTTCATCACCCTAAGCGGATGAATTATATGCCCAACATGTTCGCCCAACCAGAGAATGCTAGAGAGTGGGCGAGCTCTTCGACAATCTTACTGAAGACCGGGTGCAATGGATGTTTGAGTGGTTCCCTACTGAAGAATTCATCATACGGTCTAGGGATACTCCATTTCTGATACTGATCGGTTTAAGAGGGACCTACCCATATGTCCCTATCTGGGTTATGAGACAGGCAGACAGGAAGCAGGTTATACCAAGGGTCGACAAGATGAGTCATTTCCGGGTTGACTTCCAGGCTGACGATAGTCCGTACAAGTGTCAAGCTCAGCATGTGTGGCACTGCAAAATCATCCTGGGAAAGGATTCCATAGAACCAGACAGGTACCACGCTGGTTATACTCCATACTATCCAAGCTGGTTGGAGGACGATCATAGTGGGTTAGGACAACCAGGGCTTGTTCGAGGTCACAGGGTCATCGACGAAAAGGCTGAAGTACAGGTTAAGTACAACCAATTGCGCAAGAGGATGCGAGAATGTGAAAATGAGCACGAAATACAAGAAGCCAATCAAAAGCTAATTGGAGAATGGAAATATATGGCTGTCAGCGCCAACAAACGACTGATTTGTTTGGAGCGGGGCATAGTGGAGCTGGAAAAGAAGTTCCTGAAGAGGATTGAAGATTGCCGGGTTGCTGAAGGAAATGAAGGCGGACATCTAGCGAGGGCCTACTTGTTGCTAGGATTGCACGAGCTGGGAGAACTGTACGAGGGAGCCAACAATGCCGAGTCTGGGGAAGGTCCTTCTGGGACCAAGTAGATAGGAGTTTATTTTTGCTTTACAAATGTAATAGGGCCTATGGCCACTAGTGACACTTTTATTTCCTGTTATTTAGTGTCGTTTTGGGATTCGTCTTTTTTTTTTATCAATAAAATGAGGCATTTAGCATTCTAAGTTCTCCAAATTTACTTGTCGCTAGGCCTACCTCGGGCACAACGGGGCTCCCAATTTAGGTCACGATTTATATTCTTATACTATGTGTTTAAATATTGCAACGTTTTCTTTTCACGACCCCTACTAACTTTTTACCTTTTGTTTTTACTTTTACTTATTCCCCTCCCCAGAGGTTAGTTCGTGCACTCTGGCATCGTCATCATATTCCACAAGATCCAAGGGTCCTCCGCCTCCTCCTCCTCCGAGTCCTATCAGAAACAAGAACAAAGGAAAGATGGAAGATTTGAGCAACATCAGAAAGGAGAGCTCAGTTGAAAGGGTAGAGACTTCTCAGGGTATTCAGGTTTCCAAGGAAAGTGCCTCCCAGCTCGACCAGAAGTTATTAAAATTTCAGGAAGAATTGGACCAAGTTCGGAACTTGGCAAGCTTGTCATTTTCCCTCACTACCACGGATATCAGCTTCCCCAACACTCAAAATCCCATACCTCCTCAAAACATCCCGAAGCCACAAAACCAACACACTCCCCATCATCACTGCAACACATGCCACACTTTAAGCAACACCCCACTGCTCATCCCCGAACCACTGAACTCCACAAATGATCATCACCACAACACCCCCATCTATGTGGAAACCATACCACACCTCATTCAGCCCGCCTCACACCCCATTCAGCCCACCTCAAGCGCACCTGAGTCTAATGACAAAGACTCTCTTATCAAGAATCTAGTCACAGAACTCAAGAAGCTGACTAGCCGAGTTCAGGGTGTAGAAGGAAGCAAGGGGATCGAGGGACTGAATTACGAAGACCTTTGCATTCAACCAGATGTCGAATTGCCCGAGGGGTACAAACCTCCCAAGTTTGAAATGTTCGATGGCACTGGGGATCCCAGAGTTCATTTGAGGACATACTGCGACAAGCTGGTCGGAGTAGGAAAGGATGAAAAGGTTCGCATGAAGCTCTTTATGAGAAGTCTGAAAGGGGATGCGCTATCTTGGTACATTAGCCAAGACCCGAAGAAGTGGTCAAACTGGGTAAGTATGGTGTCTGATTTCATGGACATGTTCAGATTCAACACGGAGAATGCGCCAGATGTGTTCTACATCCAGAACTTGAAAAAGAAACCCACGGAGACATTCCGCGAGTAAGCTACTCATTGGAGATCAGAAGCTGCTAAGGTCAGGCCGGCTTTAGAAGAAGAACAAATGAACAGGTTTTTCGTCCGGGCTCAAGACCCACAGTACTACGAAAGGTTGATGCTGATTGAAGGCTAGAAATTCTCCGACATCATCAAGCTAGGGGAGAGGATCGAGGAAGGTATTAAAAGTGGTATGGTCACTAACTTTGAAGCATTACAGGCTACCAACAAGGCCCTACAGTCTGGTGGCACGTCCAAGAAAAGGGATGTGAGTGCCGTGATGGTTGCACAGAGAACAAAATCCCCAATCAAATACCAAACCTACCCAATACCCCCTCTTACATATCAACCTACCTCAAATTACCCCGCACCTTCCTACCAAGCTCCACCACCTACCTATCAATCACCTCCACCTCCCACATACCAACCCACTTCACCCAAATATTCCCAACCCGCATAAGTCTGCCAAGCACACTCAACCATCCCACTATCAATCACCTCCTACTCGCCAAAACATTCCTAGACCCCGGCCAGATTTTGACCGCAGACCTCCCAAACAATACACCGCCATTGCCGAGCCGATCGACCAGCTGTACGAAAAACTCAAGGCCGCTGGCTATGTCACCCCTATTCCTACCATAACTCCTGAAAACCCTTCCTAGTGGATTAACCCAAACAAAACCTGTGCATACCATTCTGGCATGAAGGGACACACTATTGATGAGTGCTGCTCCCTAAAGGACAAGATCCAGGCTTTAATTGACAACAAGATCATTGTGGCAAAGGAGCCTGCTCCGAATGTCCGTAACAACCCTCTACCAGACCACAAGGGTGGAAGTGTTCATATGATTCAACAAAGTGATTGATTCTGAAATCTCTTTAATAAGTCTAATGATTTGCCACTGATTTTTCTTCGATTGAACCTCCTTTACCTTTCTTGACTTGGTTCATTCAATTGAACTTGCAATTTTTGGTTTCATGGCTATTTAATTGATTCCCTTGCCATATTTGGCACAAACCGTGTACCATTGAATGTTTCCTTAAATAACTTCTAGGTATTTACCCCTTTTGTGCTACTTTGAAAGGTTTTAGTAAAAATTTCTTTCCTTAACTAATTTCTACCCGTGGGAATCAGAATCCCTTACCCAAAGGGAGACTGATTCCAATGATTTCTTTACCTTTCTTACCGGTTCTCTTTGCACTACAAAAGGGGGTGCACTTCTGCACTTTAACAAGACCTAACTTTACATCTAGACTCCCAATCAAATACTTTGCCTCTATAATTCAAGTTCAATACCTCGAGACCTAACTTTGCTTGAGACCTTTTGGAACTGCTGTGCTTGCAACTTGGCTTTTCAAAGACTACTGTTTTCTTACTTGTTTTCCTTTGAAACTGGTATGTTTTTCATTTAATTTTCTGCCTCACCCCTATGTGTTTACTTCACAGTTTCAGCATCCTTGTTTACTTTATTGCTTATGTTCAGTGATATGTGCTAATTATGTTCCTTCCTAGCTCTTTCTATTGTGAACCCCTACCCTTATTCCCTTCTATGTGTTTGAGTTAAGGTTCTTGGCCTGGCAGTATCCTAATTACTGCCTAGGCCATAACCTGATCCACAATGGATCCCAACTCTTAAGTTTGGCTAACAGGCTGGTCAGAGGTGTGCCAGCATTCCCATTTGCTGGGCATGACCACTAGCCTGTCAAGGCTTTCCCAAATTCCCCTATGCACTTATACTTATTCTTAGACCCTTAAGTTCTGCCCCTCTCTTATGAGCCTTGCTTTGGGACCCTAAGATCCCTATGAACTTGGACATCTGAGGGCTGGCATTTCCACACTGCACTATGATCTTAATTCTGCATTGTGTTTGGGTGTAAGAACTGCCCGGAGCCCTTTGAGACTCTTGGGAACTTTGACACATTCCAAATATGAGAAAGGCTTTTGGAAATCTGATCCTGGAAGTTGGTTTATCTAATATTGTTGGACTTTGAAGTCTGAATCAGGTTGTTTGGATGTTGCTGGAGCTTCTGATGTAATTTTACTTTTCTTTTTTCTGATTCATTTAGGTCTGTAATAATTTGTAATAGCAGTTGGGGATGGCTAGTGGAAAGGGATGGGGATGAATGTATGCCAAGGGTAGAAAACCTGCCTATAGGTTATTTACAATTTCCGCATTCTACATTTTAAACTCATGCCTATAAATTCTGCATCTTAGAAATTATGTCTATAAGTTCTGCATATAGAAATCATGACATTAGGTTTCTGCACATCTGCATTGTAGAAATTATGCCTATAAATTCTGCATTTCCGCATCTTAGAAATTATGTCTATAAGTCCTGCATATAGAAATCATGACTTTAGATTTTTGCACATCTGCATTGTAGAAATTATGCCTATAAGTCCTGCACTTCTGCATCTTAGAAATTATGTCTTTATGTTCTGCATATAGAAATCATGATCTTTGATTTCTGCACTTCTGCATATACATGCCATTAGGCAAACAATCATAGGTTTAATAAATAACCAACTTCACTCTAGATATTATGCCTATAGGAATCTTGCATTTATGTATTTGTTTAAAACCAATTACGCTTAGAAATCGTTCCTGTAGGAATAATCAACTGAACCAGCTTCGTCTATTTCATCTACGAGTCTAAAATCAGTCATAAGGTCGTCAAAATCTGCAGATCTTTCGTTTATATAACCAGCAACCTTTTCCCTAAAATCAGTACGCTCTATTAGATGTCATGCCTGTAGGCCTCACTTCGGCAAACTATTAGGTAATTAATTGCGTCAATTATGATAAACTACATCCAGACAAGGCCTAATTCGGACTCCTTATCTAAAAATGTGTAACAAATCAGCCCCCCCCCCCCTTACGTAATTTTTTAATCCATACCACAACCAGTATTTGAAGTCATGCTATACAATCTGCTCTTTTAAGTGAGGAGGCCTATTTGATCCTTAATTGCTATGTGTTCTTCCCCTAACTGCTTATGTGTTTTTGCTTGTCGCCTTGGACTTTTTATCTTTTTACACTCTGAAAAGCCCCAATTCCCTTCCCTTTTAGGATTAGTAGTCTCAATGCCTCCGAGACTGATAGGATCGGGACGGGTAATAGCATGCAATAAGTAACGAGACCATTCCACACTTTAATACCTTAAAAGGGGTGGGAAAGGGCAGACATGGAGATGATGATCACGCGATAACACCATGCGTATAATCGGTTACCGGGTGTTGCGTGGATGATCCATGTTATTTATAAACCTAGGATGCCCCTCCCTCCATATGTGCTTACGTTAGTTTTCCAGTTCTTTAAACTTTGTATTTCACTTTAATTCAAACCTCTTTGGAATTTCCAGCACTGTTTTCATTTTTTATCCGCCCATTTTACTTCTTTGTCTGATTATTTGCATTCGTTACTTGACCCTCATTTTTCTGCATTTATACATTCTTTTAAACAAGCATGAAACCATCTATTCCCTAACTTCAGCATGCTTATTTGACCTTTATAAAAAAAATCCTACTTGTAATCGTTTTGTGAAGTTGTCTTGTTTGTTTATTCGCCTTAAAGTCACAAATTGTAGCATGGGCGGGAACCACACTAGTGGATCTTGGGGGGTGCCTAACCCCTTCCCCCTGGGATAATTTCAAGCCCTTACCCGTTCTCTGGTTCTTTTTTTTTTATTCCTTGGTGTCCTAATGCACTCAATCATTAGGTGGCGACTCTTCTAAATCTCAAAAACCCAAATTCCCAAAAGGAATAGAGTTGTCCGCCCAAATGTCGTAAACCCGATTTCACCTTTAGAAAAAGGGAGCATCGACACAAACACTGCCCGATCCCGGTGTCACTAGTCATGAGCCATTATAATACAACCTGATACTATCTACTCAATACAAGATGAGTCTGATAAAAACAAATACTAAAAGATAGGAAGGAGAAAGGCAGGGCTGCAGACACCATGCAACTACCTTGCTAACTCCGGAAAAATGCTCTGAAAGAAAGAAACAGCTCTCACTCAGATGCCCTGGCACCTGGATCTGCACAGAAGGTGCAGGGAGTAACGTGAGTACGCCAACTCAGTAAGTAACAATTGTAAATAAAGGCTGAGTGTAGTGACGAGCATTTAAAATCATATACATATCATAACATAAAAACCTTAGTGGGAATAACAAGGTCAAATTAGTAATTAAATTCTGAACATCTAGTAAGAACTCCAGTTTCAATGAAAGTCGTTAAAACATTTGTTCAACATTTTCAATAGAGGCTCAGTATAAAGAAGAGTGAAAACAATATTTCATAAAACAAGCCCCTCAGGCAAAGTATCACTCATATATATAGCCCCTCGGGCAAGCCTCTCAGTCACTCGTGACTCAACTCCCATCAATCAGTACTCACACCAGGTGCTCATGCTCAATAGATATCTCATGATAACCGCTGCGACGTGCAACCCGTTCCCTAAATACATAGTCGACTGCGCTCACTGGGGGTGTGCAGACTTCGGAGGGGCTCCTACAGCCCAAGCGCTATATCGCCGCGGCGTGCGGCCCGATCCAACATATCGCTGCGACGTGCAGCCCAATCCAACATATCGCTGCAGCGTGCAGCCCGATCCATATATACATATAACACTGCGTCGTGCAGCCCGATCCCTAACTATCCTCACAATCCAGCCCTCGGCCTCACTCACTCATCAACCTCACAAGCCACTCGGGCATTTCAGTACAAATTCAGGGAACTCAACCCAAATCAACTTTCATATATTAAAAATAGAGTGATGAACAAGATTAAACAATAAACAGGTATAAACCATGACTGAGGATAATGCTTTCTATAAAAAACAATGTGAGGATAACAGTATATACCCCTGAGGGTCCAAGCAGTACGGCACAACGCCCCAACATGGCATTCAACCCAAGTTAACAAAATCATTTCTAAAACACATAGCTATCATATAGAGTTTATCAAAATATGCAACTCTACAGTTGCCACCGGACGGACCAAGTCACATTCCCTACGGGTGCACACCCGTCACCTAGCATGTGTGTCACCTCATTTATCAAAATAATACGAAATTATGGGGTTTCATACCCTCAGGTCTAGATTTACAATCGTTATTTACCTTAAACCGGATGAAAATCTACTCTGCGATGCCCTTGCCGCTCGACTCGGCCTCAAATCGCCCCGAATCTATCCAAAATCAGAATCATATCATTAATACATGCTAAAGGAACAAAGCCCATGCGAAAATTATCAAATTAAATCAAAATTCCCGAAATTGGCCAAACCCGACTCCCGGGCCCACGTCTCGGAATCCGATAGAAATCAAAACACTAGAATCCGTATCCTCTCACGAGTCTATACATACCAAAATCATCAAAATCAGACCTCAAATGGCCCCTCAAATCTCCAATTTAAACTCTCCAATTTCAAGCCCTAATCTCCAATTTCTTCCCTAATTTTCCCACCATTATCATGATTAAAAAATGGAATAATCGTCATAAACACAAGAAACAAGACCCAAGTAGCTTACCTCACTAAAAACACTTGATTCCCTCTTGAAATTACAGCTCCCAAGTTCCAACTCGTTCAAAATTGGTGAAGAAATGGCAGAAGTTCGCGAAGATGGCCTTATATACTTTCTGCCCAGTGATTTCCGCATCTGCGGTCCATTACCCGCCCGCGCATGCAGGACCACTTCTGCGGTCAAACCAACCGCATCTGCAGTTTTCACTTATCCGGCCATAGCCGCATCTGCGGCCTAATACTCACACCTGCGGTCATGCAGGTGCGCTCCTCCTCTCGCATCTCCGGATCCTAGCTTCCTTGGCCTTAACCGCTTCTGTGGTTGCTCTAGCGCTTCTGCGGAGCTCGCACCTGCAGACCCCATGCCGCAGGTGCGGTTATGACAACTGAAGGAATTCTTCAGCACTTCCTTAACTCTCATTCTTGATCCGCCAACCTCCCGAAATCAACCCGAGGCCCTCGGGACCTCAACCAAACATACGAACAAGTCACATATCACCATTCAAACTTATTCCAACCTTCGGAACACTCAAAACAACATCAAGACACCAAATCACCCTGGAATACAAGCCTAAGGATTTCCAAACTTCCGATTTCCGCAAACGATGCAAAAACCTATCAACCCTCATCCGAATGACCTAAAATTTTGCATACACGTCACAAATGACACAACGGACCTACTCCAATTTCCGGAATTACATTCTGACCCCGATATCAAGATTTCCAATTTCGCCAATTTGAGCCTAATTCTACCACGGACCCCCAATTTACATTCCGAACACGCTCCTAAGTCCAAAATCACCTAACGAAGCTATCCGAACCATTAGAATTCACATCGGGACCTTCTATACATAAGTGTGGCTTTTCCAACTTAATCTCCTAAATTAGTGACTAAGTGTCTCATTTCACTCCAAGACCACTCCGAACACAGAACAACCAAGACGATATGATGAAATACAGCTGAAAAATATATAAAGAAGCAGAAATGGGGGAATCAAGGCTGTAACTCATGAAACAACCGGGTCAGTACATCCTCCCCCTCTTAAACAAACGTTCGTCCTCGAACGAGTCAAGAAACATACCTGAAGCCTCAAACAGGTGTGGATATCTGCTCCGCATCTCCCGCTCGGTCTCCCAAGCAGCCTCCACCACGGGCCGACCTCTCCACTGCACTTTCACTGAAGCTATATCCTTTGATCTTAACTTTCGAATCTGCCGTTCCAAAATGGCCACTGGCTCCACATCATAAGTCAAATCACCGTCTAACTCAACCGTGCTGAAAGCCAAAACATGAGATAGATCGCCAATATACTTCTGGAGCATAGAAATATGAAATACCGGATGCACACTCGACAAGCTAGGTGGTAAAGCAAGCTCATAAGCCACCTCCCTAATCCTCCATAGCACCTCAAAAGGCCCAATGAACAGAGGACTCAATTTACCCTTCTTCCCAAATCTCATGACACCCTTCATGGGTGAAACCTTCAGTAGAACCTTCTCTCCAACCATGTAAGACACATGACGAACCTTCCTGTCAGCATAACTCTTTTGTCTCGACTGCACTGTACGAAGCCGCTCCTGAATCACTTTCACCTTGTCCAAAGCATCCTGCACCAAGTCTGTACCCAAAAGCCTGGCCTCGCCCGGCTCGAACCATCCTACTGGAGATCTACACCGTCTACCATATAAAACCCCATATGGAGCCATCTAAATACTCGACTGATAGTTGTTGTTATATGCAAACTCCACCATCGTTAGAAACTGGTCCAATGAACCCCCAAAATCAATGACACAAGTGCACAACATGTCCTCTAATATCTGAATAGTGCGCTCAGACTGCCCATCCGTCTGAGGGTGAAAAGTTATGCTCAACTCAACCTGAGTACCCAACTCTTGCTGCACGGCTCTCCAAAACTGCGAAGTAAACTGAGTACCTCTATCTGAAATGATGGAAACTGGGATACCCTGCAGGAGAACAATCTCTCAGATATAAATCTCACCTAACCGCTCTAAAAAATAGGTAGTACACACAGGAATAAAGTGCGCGGACTTGGTCAGCGTATCCACAATCACCCAAATAGCATCGAACTTCCTCAAGGTCCGTGGGAGTCCAACTACGAAATCCATGGTGATCCGCTCCCACTTCCACTCTAGAATATCCATCTACTGAAGCAAGCCACCCGGCCTCTGATGCGCGTATTTCACCTACTGACAATTGAGGCACCGAGCTACAAATCTCACTATATATTTCTTCATTCTTCTCCACCAGTAGTGCTGTCTCAAATCTTGATACATCTTCGCGGCACCCGGATGGATTGAATACCGCGAGCTATGGGCCTCCTCCAGAATTAACTCCCGAAGCCCATCTACATTGGGAACACATATCCGACCCTAAATCCTCAATACCCAATCATCACCATAGGCACATCTCTGGCATCGTCGTGCTGAACTCTGACCTTGAGGACAAGCAAAGAAGGATCATCATACTGGCGCTCTCTGATGCGATCAAACAAGGAAGACCGAGAAACCACACAAGCTAAGACCCGACTGGTCTCCGAAATATCAAACCTCACAAACCGATTGGCCAAGGCCTGCACATCAACTGCAAAAGGTCTTTCCCCGACAGGGATATATGCCAAAATGCCCATACTCACCGCCTTCCTTCTCAAAGCATCGGCCACTACATTGGCCTTCCCCAGATGGTACAAAATAGTAATATCATAGTCCTTCCTCCAACCATCTCCGCTTCCTCAAATTGAGATCTTTCTGCTTGAAAAAGTGCTGGAGGCTACGATGATCAGCAAACACCTCACAAGACACACCATAGAGATAATGCCTCCAAATCTTCAACGCGTGAACAATGCCAGCCAACTCCAAATCATGAACAGGGTAGTTCTTCTCATGGGGCTTCGATTGACGAGAAGCATAAGCAATCACTCTCCCCTCCTGCATCTAAACACACCCAATACCAACTTTGGAAGCATCACAATACACCGTATATGAACCTGAAGCTAATGGGAAAACTAACACTGGAGCTGTGGTCAAGGCAGTCTTGAGCTTTTGAAAGCTTGCCTCACACTCATCCGACCACATGAAAGGTGCACCCTTTTGAGTCAATTTGGTCAAGGGTGATGCAATAGATGAAAATCCCTGAACCAACCGACGGTAACAATCCACCAAACCAAGAAAGTTGCAAATCTCTGTGGCTGAGGACAGTCTGGGCCAACTCTGAACCGCCTCTATCTTCTTCGGATCAACGTGAATACCCTCACTGGACACCACGTGCCCCAAGAAAGCCACTGAACTGAGCCAAAACTCATACTTGGAGAACATTGCATAAAGCTTCTCCTCCCTCAACCGCTGCAATACAACTCTCAAATGCTGGGCGTGCTCCTCCTGACTACGCGAGTATACCAGAATATCATCAACGAATACAATAACAAACGAGTCGAGGTAAGGCCAAAACACGCCGTTCATCAAATGCATGAACGATGTTGGGGCATTGGTAAGCCCAAAAGACATCACAAGGAACTCATAATGACCATATCGGGTCCTGAAAGATGTCTTAAGAATGTCCGAGTCCCTGATCTTCAACTGGTGATACCCTGACCTGAGATCAATCTTGGAGAACACCCTCGCTCCCTGAAGCTGGTCAAATAAATCATCAATACGAGGCAAAGGATACTTGTTCTTGATTGTGACTTTGTTCAATTGCCTGTAATCAGTGCACATCCTCATCGTGCCATCCTTCTTCTTCACAAATAGAACAGGCGCACCCCAAGGCGACACACTAGGCCGAATAAACCCCTAATCAAGGAGTTCCTAAAGATACTCCTTCAACTCCACCTGTGCCTTATGATATGGTAGAATAGAAATGGGCTGAGTGCTCGGCACCAAATCAATACCAAAATCAATATCCCTGTCCGAGGGCATGCCCGCCAAGTCTGCAAGAAACACATATGGAATATCCTCACTACCGGGACTGAATCAATGGAAGGAGCCTCTGCGCTGACATCCCTTACGAAGGCCAAATAAGAAAGACAACCCTTCCCAATCATCCGCTGGGCCTTCAAAAATGAAATCACCCTACTGGGAATAAAATCAGTCAAACCTCGCCACTCAATCCATGGCACACCCGGTATAGCCAACGTCACTGTCTTAACATGACAATCCAAAATAGCACGACATGGAGATAGCCAATCCATACCTAATATCACATCGAAATCCACCATACAGAGCAACAAAAGGTCAACTCGGGTCTCCAAACCCCCAATAGTCACCACACACGACCGATATACGTGGTCCACAACAATAGTATCGCCCACTAAAGTAGATAGACAAACAGATAAAACAAGAGATTCTCAGGGAGAATCCAAAGAACGAGCAAAATACGATGACACATATGAAAAAGTGGAACTAGGATCAAATAACATAGAAACATCTCTATGGCAAACTGAGACAATATCTGTAATCACGACATCTGAACTAATAGCATCTGGTCTGGCTGGGAGTGCATAGAAGTGGGCCTGATCACTACCTGATCGACCTCCCACTCTAGGGTGACCCCTAGCTGACTGACCCCCACCCCTAGCTGGCTGGGCAAGTGGTGAAGTAACTGGAGCTGAAGTCGAGGGTTGACTCCTCTGTTGAGATGGGCCCCCAAGAAGACGAGGACACTGTCTCCTCATATGTAACAACTCCCTAGTGTGGGGGACGGGGACTGAAGGGAACCCTTAGAACCGGGATGACTAGTAGAAGGACCTGGTATGGAAGAGCCCTGAACTGATGGAGCACGGGACGAACTCTGGGCTGGAAGAGCACTAAGTGATGAATACCTGATGAGAACCGTGAGAACCATGGCCCGATGATGCCCCACAATGACCTAGGCGAGCTGACTGAGCATGCCTGAATGGACGACCTCTACCGTGCTGAAACTGACCTCTCGAAGGAACACTTCCAAAAGTACCAGATCCCTGAGACCTCTTGGCCTCCCTTTCATCTCGCTCCTTGTGATGAACTGACTCAATCTCTCAAGCAATATCAACAACCTGCTCAAAGGTAGCACCTGACACCGTCTCTCTGATCATGAGAATCCGAAGCTGATATATGACACAATCCACAAACTTCCTGATCCTCTCTCTATTCGTAGGAACCAACAAAACAGCATGACGAGCTAGCTCTGAAAACCTCATCTCATACTGCATCACAGTCATATCATCTTGACGCAACTGCTCGAACTGCTTGTGCAGCTCCTTCCTACGAGACTATGGCACACACTTCTCCAAAAAGAGAGCGGAGAACTGCTGCCAGGTAAGGGGCACTGCACCAACAGGCCTACGCCTTCCATAAACCTCCCACCAAGTAAAGGCAGCTCCAGAAAACTGAAAAGTAGTAAATGCAACCCCACTGGTCTCCGGAATACCCGCTGTATGAAGAATCCTCTGACACTTGTCCAAGAAACCCTGGGCATCCTCGCACTTTACACCATTGAAAGTCGTAGGCTATGTCACACCCCTTTTTTTACACCCCACTAACCCTCTTAAAAATAATAAAAGAATTTGTAAAGCTCAAAAGGGTTTTCATTCAGAAAGTGACAAAATGGTGTTCAAAAGGATTTTTCAGAGTCGCCACCTGACATTGATTTCGGTGTGCTAGGTCACCGTTTTTTAAAAATGATTTTTCCTTTTAAAACACTTTAGACTCCAAAACCTAAGTCTGCACCAGAGATTCGGGTAAGGGGGTTCATTTGACTCGGGGAGAAGGTGTTAGGCATTCCCCGAGTCCCGTAACTAGTACGTTGCATACTTGATCTAGTCGGCTTTTAGAATGTTCGAATTGAGGTAAAAACACACAAAGGAATATAAACATCCAAAAGGTTCGAGGTCGTCCCTTCCTAATAAAGGAAAAATAAAACAAAATAAAATAAGTCCTCCTAGCCTGTACTACGCCTCCATTGATGATGCCACGACCTCCATTTACATTTACTTCGGGGCATTCTCTGTTCATGTGCGTGACTTCCCTTTTTATTCTCATCCCCGTTTTTCTTTGCAATTTGCGGCTGTTTGGAGATCAGGTGGGGTGGAATTCGGCTAGGTTATAGGGTGAAGAGTTTCAGGGGGTCAAGAAGAAGCTGTCATTGATGGTGGTGAGGTCGCTGATGGAAGAAGGAGAAGAAGCGGCGATGGGTCTGTTGGGTTCCGCTGCTAGGTGTGGAGGAGGAAGGCTGTTGGTGGTGGCCGGATTTGAAGAGATGAGGAAGATGCGGCAGCGATGGAGGTCTCGCCGGAGATGGCAGCGGCGTATTTTTTGGAGAAGAAGATGGGGATCACGTTTGGGCGTGAGATGAAAAAAGTCCCCCGTTGATTTGGGGAGGGTCTGACCTTAGGTCTAGGGTAGTGTCCAAGGAAAAAAAGAAGAAAATGAAAGGGTCAATGTTTTATGTATTAAGGTAGGATAAAATATGGGCCTAGGTTTGGATTGGGCTCTAAATCTACCAAATTGGGCTAAGAAAAAGCTGAAAATTTAATTTACTTCTAAAAACTCTTAATTGATTTTAATAAACTATTATATTTAAAATAAAACTAAAAATTAAAGTTGAAACTATTTTTGGTATTTTCAAAGTTATATTAAAATAAAATAGGTTCAAAGTAATACATTCTTCTAAAAATATCTAATGCATGAATTAAATAGAGAAATATGGAACTATTTTGTAATTTTCAATTTTTGTTCTTAAAATAAAGTAATAGAGTCAAAACTAGTTAAAATGGCAATATTTAGACCTAAACTAAATATTTAAATGCTAAAATGTGTAAAATCTCGGGGAGGGTCAAAAATTACATGTCTACAGCTGCCCCTCTTTGACTGGAAACACGAAGAGTTTTCTGACAAAGAACGACGAGAAAGTTTTTTTGACCCCACCCTTATTTAGAGAGACCAAAAACTAAAAGAAAGGAGAATGTGACCGAGCCCTGGTCTCTGAGCTGCCTGCATATCCTTGGCTATAAAGGAATCAGGCCACGTGTAGTTCAGAAGTAGGAGCAGTGATGGAGTATACCGAGGTGGAGAGCTGATTGAGGTGCCTCGAGGTTCCGGTCCACGGTCCCGTTATTACATAAAAATCAAAAATGAAAAAGACTAACTAAGCCTGTCAACTATGAGTTACAAAATTCCTATCTATAAGTCTTCTAAAGCTTGATCTTGAGTCTTGAATGGTTCCTCATGCAGACTTTAGATTTGTACCTTGACGCTCGCTAGCTGCAGGTGCCAGTTCATTCTTCTTCAGCTTTTCGGATCAAGACCGGACATGTAGCACTCGTGACTTCAACCCCGTCTTGAGAAGTTCACATCTTTTTCTGCTTCTGCATTTTGGATTCACTTTCTTTCTTTTTCTTTTTTCCTTTTTTTTTGAGACTACTTCTGTTGGTCACCTCGGACTGTTGACTCGCATTCTTGGCACGAGCTTCTGCTACTTCTAACTTGAATTGAATTCTGAAATGACTTCCCTCGTTCTCCAGGTGGGTTCCTGCTGCTGATTTGAAACTTGAAATAATACCGAAACAAATTCCCTTGTTCTCCAGGTGGGTGCCTGCAATCAAAACGACAAAAACAAACAAAATTTTCTGCCCCAGTTTGCACTTGGGAGATTTGTGAGGTGTTAGCAAAACTGTAAATCACCTATGCTATTGATGCAATGATGAGAGTAAAACTAAAGACTTGACTAGGATGTGCATCTCCTGTAAATAAAACCAAGAATATTTGACTAGCAAGTGCGTCTGCTAAGAATAAATCATGAATGAACCAGACTAGGAAGTGCGTCTCCTAGATTTAAGATTGAGCTTGCGGAAACTATAAACTAAGCTTGAATAAAGTAAAAACTGACCCTACTCTCCAGGCGGGACTCCTGATTTCAAGAAAACTAAAGATTAATAACTTAAGAAAACTAAAAATGACCCCCATTTTTTTTGTTATCTTAAGAGAAAGATTCATCAGACTAAGATTTTGATCCTAGGAGAAAATTCATCAAACTAGGTCTTCTATCTTAGGAGAAATATTCATCAGACTAAGATTTTGATCCTAGGAGAGAATTCATTAGACTAGGTCTTCTATCTTAGGAGAAAGATTCATCAGACTTAGATTTTCTATCCTAGGAGAAAATTCATCAGACTAGGTCTTCTATCTTAGGAGAAAGATTCATCAGACTAAGATTTTGATTCTGGAAAAAATCCATCAGACTAGGCCTTTTTATCTTAGGAGAAAGATTCATCAGACTAAGATTTTTATCCTAGGAGAAAATTCATCAGACTAGGTCTCTTATCTTAGGAGAAAGATTCATCAGACTAAGACGTTTATCCTATGAGAAAGATTTATCAGACAAGGGCTTTTTATCTTAGGAGAAAGATTCATCAGACTAAGTTTTTTATCCTAGGAGAAAATTCATCAGACTAGGTTTTCTTATCTTAGGAGAAAGATTTATCAGACTAAGACGTTTATCCTAGGAGAAAATCCATCAAACTAGGTCTCTTATCTTAGAAGAAAGATTCATTAGACTAAGATTTTGATCCTAGGAGAAAGTTCATCAGACTAGGTCCCTTTTTTGTTATCTTAGGAGAAAGATTCATCAGACTAAGATTTTCTATCCTAGGAGAAAATTCATCAGACTAGGTTTCTTATCTTAGGGGAAAGATTCATCAGACTAAGATTTTGATCCTATGAGAAAATTCATCAAACTAGGTTTTCTATCTTAGGAGAAAAATTCATCAGACTAAGATTTTGATTGGGAGGAAAATCCATCAGACTAGGACTTTTTATCCTAGGAGGAAAAATGTGAAGAGCAATGGCAACATTTATGCGCACTAGCAAGACAGGTAGGGGCAAAGATTTGAGAAACTTTTCTTTGTCGGCTTTTGTCTTCTTCTTCTTCTTCTTCTTCTTCTTCTTCTTTTCTTTCTTTTTTTTTTGTTTTTGAACCAACTTGCTTGCACTGCTCTGTTCCTGTTTCAAACAAAGAAAACTTGTGATTTTAAATGTGGTGGTTAGTTTGTGGCCTTGACCTTGAAGGCGGTTGCTTCTGCACTTGCCAAGATAACTTTGATTTCAACTTGGAAGACCTTGCCTGTTATCGACTACCCATTTTCTTTCAACCCTTATCATAGAAAACACCTCTTCTTCATTCGATCCCAATATCCTCTATCTGTTGCATTTTGCTCCTGAATTGACATTTACCGAACCTTTGCATTTCACATGAATCCCAAAGAACATCTATTTTCACCAACTCAGTGCACACGCTGTTCTCCTGTGTCTTATGCCACTTTGATGTGCTAGCCAAATTCGTTTTGTGCAATTGGAAAGCTGGTAGCAAATTTTAAAGTCATTTCTCACTTGTTCTGACCAAACATACTTAAGAAGGGACTCAAACAAAACAAGAAGAACAAATAAGGGACAAGGGAAAGAGATGATACCTAACAAGAGAGTTACAAAGTAGAAACTTATCAGATGTGGATACCAACTCTAATGACCATGACATGCACCTTTGGATTAAGTGGCCTAATCTCTCAAGCAAGTCTAATATTCAACTCTTATTGTACCTCTTCGCTGTGAAACTGGGCTTCAACGCTTCAATTGTCCCTTCTGATCCACAATCCTCAGTCGACTTGTAGTGCCCTGAAGGGTTTTCACCATCAAGCCTCTCTCATTTTGCTCTTTTCTCAACTTACCGTTGCCTTACGGTGCCCATGAGGGTTTTTACCGATAAGACTCTCTCGTTTTATCATTTTCTCTCTTTGTGTTGAGAACAAGGTATTACCTATGATACAAGAAGATCAGACTTTTACCACACACTTTATTTGGCATTCTCAAAGATTGGTCGGAAGGTCTTTTTTTGGACCGTAATATAGGCTTTTGGACAGGGTTAGAAAGAAAGGGTGGCATGAAGGCTCAAAATAATTTAAGATGAAAGGGTTCAAAATTACAACTTTTGGAATCAGATCTTTTGGCAAAATTAAAACTTCTGCCCCAGTTTCTTGGAGTTTGGGAAATTTTTTTTGTCTTGATGGGATTTCTAAGAAAATCTGCCCCACTCTTGATTTCGGGGGATTATGAAATACTTTATTTGGTGTGACCGAACCCTAAGGCTGCGTACGTATCTTGAGGTGACAAGAATCAGGTCAAACGTAGTTCAAACACAAAGTTGGTTTTTTTTCTTTTCTTTTTTTTTCTTTTCTCTCTTTTTTTTCTTTCTTTTTCTTCTTTTGTTTTTTTCTTCTTTTTCTATTTTTCTTTTTTTTCTTCTTTTTCTCTTTTTCTTTTCCTTTTCTAGTTCCTAACTCTATTTCTGATTCCAAAAGAGGAGTATGAAACAAAAATTAGGGCTCAAAAGGGGTAGCAAATGATAAAAGTATTTGGGTAGCAGAATAAAATGCCTTCGTCATACCAAACTTAAAAATGCCAAGTACAAACATGCAATTGAAGATAAGAAAACAAATCACACATAGTATCTATTGATGGCATCAACACAAACACAAAGTGCCGACGGGCAATACCTTTGTCCCAATGAATGATCCTTGCCAGTTCGAAGTAGACTTGACTCAACCTTATATTGATGTGGAAGAATGCATTTCAACACTGACTGATTTTCCTCAAACTGCTTGAGAGACATTTCCTTATTGTATGCTCTTATCGGCCTCTTGATTTCCCAAACTAACTACCTCAATTTCACTTAATTCAAGCTTCAGGTTATCTCAGAATGCATGAATTTACTTGTTTCCTCAAATGCTTCATTTTATCATGTTCAAAACTGCGTTATTGCTTCATGATTAGACTAACGTTCAAGACCAGGCTGAGAATTATGTGTGCATGTCATGTCACTAGAGCAGCATGAAAAGAACTATAAAAGGAAATGTGACCTAAACAAAAACTGAGTAGAACTAACATAGAACAGTAGATTGCGTTAGACAAATAGTGAAAAGGGTTTGAACAAAGGAAGCAAATTAGACATGGGTTACAACCCTGGAACAATCCTAGATAACACTAGGCGAGTTGCTACCACTAAACGAACTAGGCAAAATAAGAAGAAGAAGTACGGTTTGAGCCACAAGACAATATCCGGATTACAACCCTGAAATAACCCGGACAAACAGAAATGACAACAAAATAAACCACCAAAATTCCTCCCTGGCTAGCCAAGAAAGGAGTGTCTTCCATTACCAATCTCGACATCTTAGCCACTGGGTTGCACATCAAGATTACTAGGACCTTCACCAATTCCCATCACGTTGACCTTAGCAAATAGCTTTTGGGTCCCTTTTGCCAACTCGTCCTTAAGATCAACCTCTGGAACCGAGACTGATAGCGTTGAAAACTCTGCGGTAAGTGGCCCTCCAAGGGATTCAGGACAGTTCTCATATTCCTTTTCCACACAAATCATGTCCATTATATGCGTCTCATTATGAACAAGCAATGGACTTTGGCTAGTATCTGCTGCATTTGGATTTTGCACGGTAATGTCACCTGCATTAATAAGCTTCTGGACTGCTCTTTTCAGATGCCAACACTTTTCTATGCCGTGCCCCGGGGCATTAGAGCAATATACGCACCTTTGAGAAAAATCAAAACTCTTTGGAAAGTGTTTCGGCATTTTTATCTGAATCGGCTTTAACATGCCCAACTGCCTCAGTCTTTGGAGCATACTGGCATATGATTCTCCAATAGGAGTGAAAGACTTTTCTCTTTGCTGCTGCCTTCTCATTTTGTACTCCGTCCTTGGTTCGAACCTCTTTCGCGTAGGGGGGTTGATATGCTTGTAGAGGTGGGTAAGACATTTGTGAAGGCGGTGCAAGCCGTTGCGAGTTTCGTGGATGTGGAGCATATGGCGGTGCATTGTGGATAGAGTACTGGGGATGTGAGGTATGGCTGTGGGGATAGTGTGGATGAAAGTAGCATTGGGGAGGATTATTTGTAGTACGAGGATATTAATGGGGTCGGTATTGAGGCTGAAAGCGTTTAGTAGGAATGCCCACTGGATCCTGTCGTTGGCTGGGCTTAACAACATCTTTTCCATCAATCGGAGGACTGATCCCAGCAACTTGTTCGTTCCATCTGAACCAAAACTCCCTAAAGCCTTCCTTGGGTCTCTTTCCTTAGGCATCAGGGACTTTGGACACAGTCTCGCTAGGGGATCAAGGAAGAGTAGCTAGTGGAGGAGCTACAAAAACATGAGTGGTCAAAGGAGCGGGATATGATGTGCTTTTGAGGGGCGAAGTGTGAAAAGGTTGTGGGGAGATATCAGCAGCAGTGGGAACCTGGGCTTGTGATAGTGGTGGGATAGTTGCAGGGTTTTCAGTGTAGTTAGTGGGGAATAAAGGTGGAGGATGCCCTCTGATCCAAGACTGATACATTTTTGCTATCTGCTGTTTCAACCTTTGGACCTCCTCTTTATATTCAAACTCCGACTCCACAAACTCCTTCGACGGGTCAACAACTCCTGTGTCCAAGTCTTTGCTAGTCATGTCTACCTTGCTCTTTGACCTTGTGTTGTACAGATGACTCGCGAAAGTGCCACAAACTAACCACCCTCTGCTATGATAATAGTGAATGCAACAAAGGGGAGCAAAACAAAGCCAAAATGTTAGCGTTAGGGCATTTATCAGATAGAAATATCACATTGCGTGCAGTGCCCCTAGCATTAGTTAACGGTTCTAGAATGGCTTCGAGGCTACGAAGGTCATATGGCATCATCCCAATTTCACTCTTCTTGCCCCATTTCCTTCTTTATTTTCTTTTCTAACGCCGCTTGGTTTTCATTTCTTTCCCCCTCTTTTCTTTCTGATTATCGTTCTTTTCTTTTCTCTCATTTCTCACGTCCCACAACTTCATTCTCTTTATTTTCCTTTTTTTTTCTTTTTTATTTAATGATGATTTGATCGAACCATATGTAGGTTGCCTACGTATCATGTCCGTCATGATCAGATCAAGCATAGTTCTGGAAAAATAATAGACAAATAAACTAAAAATAAAAATCTTTTTGGATTTTTTTTTTGGTTTTCAAATACATCATAGGAAGTATGATAACAAGAGACTAGACAAACTCTTAAACCACCTAAAAGACTCAAAAACAGGCTCAAAATACAAAAAATCTCCTCAAGTAGCTCCTGTATGCAATTGTCCTGGGGTATCTGTCATGCTCGAGTCCTGGTATATGGATCCACACCTGAATGAGAAAAATAAGACCAAATAGATCAGTGACTCAAGGCACCATGGAATCTCCTCTTGGACACATGCAAGGCATAATTGGGCTATTTGTGAAAATTAACCTATGTGGCCAAGAGTGGCTAGAAGTATAAACTCAACAAGATTGACCTCCTAGACATGGAAAATGCCTCACTAAGGCTTATATGGATTCAAACTCCCAATATCATGGCCCAAAATTAATTTGCGGAAATGCCCCATTTTGCAAAAATGACCGATATGGCAAGAAGTAGCTAAAGATGCAAACTTGAAAAGGACGGACATTAAAGTAATATGACACCTAGTTGCGGACTCAAGTTTCTAAGACATGGGTCACTGAACCACTTTTGCGAAAATGATCCTATTTTGCAAGAATGGCCGATGTGGCCAAAAGTGGCTAAACATGCAAGATTTGGCTAAGACCCCGCAAAGCCAAGAACCTAAGACTTACTAGGAAGACCGGACCATATGTGGGCTGCCTACGTATCCCGCCCCGAAAGACGAGAATCAGGTATGCGTAGTTCGGGAAGATTAGATATGGGATAGAATTTAAAAAAAATGCATCTAATTTGAAAAATACTATATTTTTTTTGTCTTTTTGAAAAAATGATGGAAAATGTAAAATCTTTTTGGTTTTTCTTTTTTGATTTTTTTTTTATTTTTCAAAAATGATGGGAAAGTACAAAATCTTTTTGGATTTTCTTTTTTTGTATTTTTTTTGGCTTTTCTTGAAAAAGTTGTAAAAGAAAAATATAATTGGGCCCTACTACTTCATTTTCACCCTTCTTTCCCAAACATCGGTCCTCCAAATGACCTTTTTACCCTTATAGATGCAACATGTATCACATAGGGATGATTGAATGTCTTTTGGGCCACGGGCCCATTTTTGACAAAATTTGGATAGGCTTCCTACAACGGGACACGGTGCCTGGGACCGAGCCCTACTAGGTCTAAATGACATGATGCAAATAAGAATGACCTAAAGGCTGACCTAAGTTTGGGGTTCACTAACAAGGCAATTCGGAGCGGCACGGGGTCGATGGCGGCTGCTCTAGCTGTCCATCCACTCCACGCTCCCACGCTACCCCCTAAAGACACGGGTGACTCACAAAAAGGCCGTGTACCCTCAAACGTACTCCGGAAGACTTGTTGCAGAAAAAAGACCCGTGGATATGCAGATGATGACAATTATAAAGCAGTAACACATAAAGGAACAACTGTAAACAAATAAGCAACTAGCAAATAATAAAACGACATGAACAAAAAATAAAAATCAAATAAAGCAAACAAAACACATAAAAACCTTAACCGAATATCCTAAAAAGCCAACAACATCAAGTACTAGCTCGAACCTGCAACTCCCCGGCAGAGTCGCCAGAAATGTCACACCCCTTTTTTTACTCCTCACTAACCCTCTTAAAAATAATGAAAGAATTTGTAAAGCTCAAAAGGGTTTTCATTCAGAAAGTGACAAAATGGTGTTCAAAAGGATTTTTCAGAGTCGCCACCTGACATTGGTTTTGGTGTGCCAGGTCACCGTTTTTAAAAATAATTTTTCCTTTTAAAACACTTTAGACTCCAAAAACTAAGTCTGCACCAGAGATTCGGGTAAGGGGGTTCATTTGACTCGGGGAGAAGGTGTTAGGCATTCCCCGAGTCCCGTAACTAGTACGGTTGCATACTTGATCTAGTCGGCTTTTAGAATGTTCGAATTGAGGTAAAAACACACAAAGGAAAATAAACATCCAAAAGGTTCGAGGTCGTCCCTTCCTAATAAAGGAAAAATAAAACAAAATGAAATAAGTCCTCCTAGCCTGTACTACGCCTCCATTGATGATGCCACGACCTCCATTTATATTTACTTCGGGGCATTCCCCGGATTAAAATATTTATGAAGTCCACGGGGCATTCCCCGGATGAATTTATCTAAGGGACAACCTCTCAACTTACATTCAAACATTATAAATTAAACTAAATATCCTAAGGCTTGCCTACCGAAGTGTGGTCGGCCTAGCATGCTCCTAACGATAGACAAATGATAAAGCAACCGATATTTCAATTCCAATTTTACTTCATTTACTTAAGCATCCAAGCAGACATTAACAAAATCCGCACAAATAAGCATTCAAGTAAACCACAGAAGAGCATTTTATAGGGAAACCATTCACGCTAGAAGCCAATCATGAGAATTTAGTGCACAAAGTGAATAATTCCAAACATTGACTTATCATCTTTACAAATAAACTAGTCTTCTGGCTTAAACTAAATCCAATTTGAAACTTAATATCTTTTGTATAGGAATATGACTTTAAACAATTAGGGAGTACCAACAGTAGCACAACACTGACGAACCAGAACACATCAAGTAGAACCAATAACCAAGCAATGAATTCTATATATCATTCGGAATCTTATCATACTTATAATCAGACCAAACAGCAAGATAGGGAGAAAGAAAATGGACCTAAAATCGCTTTCTGGTATATTCAAATCTTCGAAAATTACAACGCGACGAGAGCTCGAAAGGAAGATGATGAAGAAAAAAAACAACAACAACAACAAAATCGAGCAAGGACTGCTGACCGGATCCAAAACCATGACGG
The DNA here is from genome assembly GCF_001879085.1 of Nicotiana attenuata. Lineage (NCBI taxonomy): Eukaryota > Viridiplantae > Streptophyta > Magnoliopsida > Solanales > Solanaceae > Nicotiana > Nicotiana attenuata. The sequence continues at coordinate 101,995 of NW_017670671.1, forward strand.
CAACCAAAATTCGAACAACCACTCGGCTCTTTTCTATCCAAAGACCCCCAAATTACTGTCCAAATTTCAGTCCCTAAAGCTTCTGTCCAAAAAAAACCTCTCTGTTCATGTGCGTGACTTCCCTTTTTATTCTCATCACCGTTTTCCTTTGCAAGTTGCTGTTGTTGGGAGATTAGGTGGGGTGGAATTCGGCTAGGTTATAGGGTGAAGAGTTTCAGGGGGTCAAGAAGAAGCGGTCGTTGATGGGTATGAGGTCGCTCATGGAAGAAGGAGAAGAAGCGGCGATGGGTCTGTTGGGTTTCGCTGCTAGGTGTGGAGGAGGAAGGCTGTTGGTGGTGGTCATATTTGAAGAGATGAGGAAGATGTGGCGGCGATGCAGGTCTCGCCGGAGATAGCAGCGGCGTTTTGTTTGGAGAAGAAGATGGGGATACGTTTGGGCATGAGATTAAAGAAGTCCCCCGTTGATTTAGGGAGGGTCTGCCCTTAGGTCCAGGGTAGTGTCCAAGGAGAAAAAGAATAAAATGAAAGGGTCAATGTTATATGTATTAAGGTAGGATAAAATATGGGCCTAGGTTTGGATTGGGCTCTAAATCTACCAAATTGGGCTAAGAAAAGGCTGAAAATTTAATTTACTTCTAAAAACTCTTAATTGATTTTAATAAACTATTATATTTAAAATAAAACAAAAAATTAAAGTTGAAACTATTTTTGGTATTTTCAAAGATTATATTAAAATAAAATAGGTTCAAAGTAATATATTCTTCTAAAAATATCTAATACATGAATTAAATAGAGAAATATGGAACTATTTTTTGTAATTTTCAATTTTTGTTCTTAAAATAAAGTAAAAGAGTCAAAACTAGTTAAAATGGGGATATTTAGGCCTAAACTAAATATTTAAACGCTAAAATGTGTAAAATTTCGGGGAGGGTAAAAAATTACATGTCTACAGGCTGAAGTCTACCAAACCTCTCCAATCGATGTTGCTCGTCATCAGGCATGACTGGAACCACAGATTCCTTAGCAGGTGCAACCGGCTGGGCTGGTGGTGCCTCCGGTGTCTGCAGTCCCTGAACAACCTGCTCAGGTGTACGAGCGGCGGGAGTTCGAGTGCCTCCCCCGGCCTGAGAAGTAGCTGCTGTGGTAGATACTGCGACCGCCTAATCAAGACTAGTGCACACGGTCAAGATCTGAGCCAAGTTCTCCTGAAGACTCGGAATAACAATAGGCACAGCCGGTGCCTGAGCTGGTCCTGCAGGAGTATCCTCCACTAGAACCTGATCAAGAACTAGGGCGGCTGGTAGATCTGCATGTGCTGCCCTATTTGTGGTGCAGACTACACCCCTGCCCCTACCACAGTCTCGACTGCGACCTCGGCCTCTAGTGGCCCCAACTGGTGGTCGTGCGTCCTGACTGGTAGCACGTGTCCTCACCATCTGTGAGAGAATAGAATAATAGAAGTTTAGTTACCAAAATCGCAGATTCGAATGACAGGAATTCAAGAATGTGAAGTTTTCCTAAAGGTTCTGCAGCCTCCCGAAGATAATTACAGACATCTCCGTACCGATCCGTGATACTCTAATAAACCTGCTCATGACTGGTGAGACCTATGTAGCCTAGGCTCAGATACCAACTTATCACGACCACAAACCACCCCGGTCGTGATGACGCCTATTGCAGTACTAGGCTAGACGATTCGACATTTACAACATAAAAAGGTCTTTTTCTTAATTCATTTAGTAATCAGATATCATCATAAATCTTCCGTTTAAACATTTCAAAACAAGGGAAAAATATGCAAAACATCAAACACCGCCCGATCCCGATGTCACTAGTCATGGCCGCTATAATACAATCTGATACTGTCTAGTCAATACAAGATGAGTCTGATAAAAACAAATACTAAAAGATAGGAAGGAGAAAGGCAGGGCTGCACGCCATGCAGCTACCTTGCTAACTCCAGAAATGCTCTGAAAGAAAGAAATAGCTCTCACTCGGATGACCTGGAACCTGGATCTGCACATAAGGTACAGGGAGTAACGTGAGTACGCCAACTCAGTAAGTAACAATTGTAAATAAAGGCTGAGTGCTGTGACGAGCATTTAAAATCATATACATATCATAACGTAAAAACCTCAGTGGGAATAACGAGGTCAAATCAGTAATTAAATTCTGAAAATCTAGTAAAAACACCAGTTTCAATAAAAGTCGTTAAAACATTTGTTCAACATTTTCAATAGAGGCTCAGTATAAAGAAGAGTGAAAACAGTATTTTCATAAAACAAGTCCCTCAAGCAAAGTATCACTCATATATATAGCCCCTCGGGCAAGCCTCTCAGTCACTCGTGACTCAACTATCATCAATCAACACTCACACTCAGCACTCACGCTCAATAGATATCTTATGATAACCATTGCGGCGTGCAGCCCGATCTCTAAATACATAGTCGACTGCGCTCACTGGGGGTGTGCAGACTCCGTAGGGGCTCCTACAGCCCAAGCGCTATATCGCTGCGGCGTGCAGCCCGATCCATATATATATATATATATATAAAATGCTGCGGCGTGCAGCCCAATCCCTAACTATCCTCGCAATCCGGCCCTCGGCCTCACTCACTCATCAACCTCATAAGCCACTCGGGCATTTCAGTACAAAATCAGGGAACTCAGCCCAAAACAACTTTCATATATTAAAAATAGAGTGGTGAACAAGATTAAACAATAAACAGGTATAAACCATGACTGAGGATAATGCTTTCTATCAAAAACAATGTGAGGATAACGGTAAAATACCCCTGAGGGTCCAAACAGTACGACACAAGGCCCCAAACATGGCATTCAGCTTAAGTTAACAGAATCATTTCTAAAACACATAGATATCATATAGAATTTATCAAAATATGCAACTCTACAGTTGCCACGGGACGGACCAAGTCACAATCCTTAAGGGTCCACGCCCACACGCCCGTCACCTAGCATGTGCGTCACCTCATTTATCAAAATAGTACAAAATTTTGGGGTTTCATACCCTCAAGTCTAGATTTACAATCGTTACTTACCTCAAACCGGACGAAAATCTACTCCGTGATGCCGTTGCCACTCGACTCGGCATCAAATCGCCCTGAATCTATCCAAAACCAGAATCATATCATCAATACATGCTAAAGGAACAAAGCCCACACGAAAAGTATCAAATTAAATCAAAATTCCCAAAATTGGCAAAATACGACCCCCGGACCCATGAAATCCGATAAAAATCACAATACTAGAATCCTTATCCTCTCACGAGTCTATATATACCAAAATCATCAAAATCGGACCTCAAATGGCCCCTCAAATCCCCAATTTAAACTCTCCAATTTCAAGCCCTAATCTCCAAAATTCTTCCGTAATTTTCCCACTATTATCATGATTAAACAATGGAATAATCATCATAAACACAAGATACAAGGCCCAAGTAGCTTACCTCACTGAAAACACTTGATTCCCTCTTGAAATCACAGCTCCCAAGCTCCAACTCATTCAAAAATGGTGAAGAAATGGCAGAAATTGGCGAAGATGGCCTTTCATACTTTCTGCCCAGTGATTTTCGCATCTCCGGTCCATTACCGCGCCTGCAGGATCGCTTCTGCGGTCAAAGCAACCGCATCTGCAGTTTTTACTTATCCGGCCATAGCCGCATCTGCGGCCTAATACTCGCACCTGCGGTCACGCAGGTGAGCTCGTCCTATTGCATATGCGGATCCTGGCTTCCTTGGCCTTAACCACTTTGGCGGCTGCTCTAGCACTTCTGCGGACCTCGCACCTGCGGTCCCCAAGCCGCAGGTGCGGTTATGACAGTTGAAGGAATTCTTCAGCACTTCCTCAAATCTCATTCTTGATCCGTCAACCTCCCGAAATCATCCCGTTGCCCTCGGGACCTCAACCAAACATACAAACAAGTCACATAACACCATTCAAACTTATTCCAACTTTCGAGCACTCAAAATAACATTAAAACACCAAATCACCCTCGGATACAAGCCTAAGGATTTCCAAACTTCCGAATTTCGCAAACGATGCAAAAACCTATCAAACCTCATCCGAATGACCTGAAATTTTGCACACACGTCATAAATGACACAAGAGACCTACTCCAATTTCCGGAATTCCATTCCGCCCCCGATATCAAGATTTCCATTGCCGACCGAAAAACTCCAAATTTCCAATTTCGCCAATTCAAGCCTAATTCTACCACGGACCTCCAATTTACATTCCGAACACGCTCCTAAGTCCAAAATCACCTAACGAAGCTATGTGAACCATCAAAATTCACATCCAAGACCTTCTATACATAAGTCAATATTCGGTTGACTTTTCCAACTTAAGCTCCTAAATTAGAGACTAAGTGTCTCATTTCACTCCAAGACCACTCCGAACACAGAACAACCAACACGATATGATTAAATACAGCTGAACAATACATAAAGAAGTAGAAATGGGGAAGCAGGGCTGTAACTCATGAAACGACCGGTTGGGTCGTTACACAATTGTAAAGTAACAACTAAATAATGTACTATGAAGTGCTTTGAGGTTTATATGGACAACTTCTTCTGTTATGAGATGTGGACTTACAAATTGAGTAATTCGTTGATATTCCTCTCTTTATAAGCTTTCCACTGCTTTTTATCTCCCAAACCTCCTTTTTTTTTTTTGTGGGCCTTCCAGGCATTGTTCTAATAGAAGGTGGTTCATCCTTTGCATTTGTTGACTCAGGCCACATCTTCATGCATGGTACGGGCTGTATGAAATAAGAATAAGCTTTTAGGTAAGTCTCCTTATTGTACCACTCAGAAATGAAGTGAAGTTGATTAAGTCTTTTGCGATAAATTGCTACTACACCATATGAACAAGGTATCCCTTTTAGTTGCCAAGCTCTGCAACTATACACTCCCTCAGTCAACTTGACAATGTGTTTAATCCCTGTAGCCCCCTGAACTTCATACCCAAAACCACCATTCCAGTGTATTCTGCACTTCATTGACTTCTCCACATTTGTAACCAATACCATCATTGCCATTGGGGATGTGCCTTCATTCCAAGTATCTGAAAATGCCCTTACTCTAGTAAACCTATTCATTACCTTTATTCTAATTTCTTCAAGCATGTTAATGATTTTCTTGTGCCTAGGACCCAAAACCCAAGCATTGAAGCTTTTAGCCATATTATTATTCACACTATCACACTTGGAAGAAGCTCTGAACATTACTTTGCTCCATTTCTCAAGATTGTAGTTTACCAAGTCTTCACATATCTTGTGACCTAGCTTACTTAGCTTTTCCAAGTTTGCTTTAAGTTTAGCTTCTTAAGTTGACCTTGCACAGCTCCAAAATTCATTTCTTCTCTCAATACCTTTCCATTTTTGTTGCCAGTTAGCTAGAATATGTCTTGAACACATTCTATGCTCACATTCAGGAAGATATTCTTGAACTGCTCAATAGAAACTCTGCAAAATAATATAATAAACAGATAAGATACTGTTTGTTTAAAAACAAAAAGACTGCAAAATAATAGAATAAAGAAGATAGTACCTTTTTCATATCACAAATGATTGTCAATGCTTCTCCTTCGTCATTGATATCCAAACACACGGCCATTAACATCAACCATGTTGGATAGCAGTGCATGGTGGTCTCGCTTGCTGAAGTTTATTATTCCCCCACGAAAGATTTTGGGGGAATAGAGGTTCATCACGTGAGCTAAGGATAGCTCCTCTCTCGTTTCTTGGCACAAGCGCTGAAGACAAGAAGTCTTCCTCCCCACGGAAGGACTTACTTCAGCCAAACACACTTAATAGCGGAGACAGAACTCCGCAATGACGGAGTCAAGCTCTCCACTCAGAGAAAATACTCCCAAAGTAAAGGGATACGTGTAAAAATATGTAAAACCCTCCCTAGGTAGGGCTACCCGCTACGCCAGCTCAGGAGCGATAATGTCTAAATCATGGCAACGACAATCTTCCTTCATAGCAGGAATAGTGGAAGGACAGATGGAAGAAGGGTATCTATCTACCAACGGCCCATGTACGAGAGTTAGCAAAAGGAAACTTCTCCTTAAAATCTTTGGTGGTAATTAGGTTCTTTTGGACGATGGTACTCACCGTAGGGGGATCAACATCGTCAACTTAGCATTTGTTCTTTGAAGAACTAGGTTTTCTTGAAGAGGAGGCCATTTCTTATCAGAGAAGGAGGGTTTTCTCAAAGAATGAAGTTAAAGAAAGGTTAAAGTCGAAAGATGAGTTGAGCAAAGAAGGTCTTAGAAAATTCAGAGTATTATGAAGTGTAAAATTTAAAAAGTTGATGCATATAAGTAAAGGTTTAGTGGCTAAACTCGTGGCCATAATTACCTCGATAGCCGGCAAAAGTTATGCTGAATGATGGGATGACGCGTGTTCGGGACATTAAATGCGGAGAGACGTGCGTCTAATCAACGTCAGAAACTTTTCAGAGAGAGTCAGTGGAATTTCCGCCGAAAAGGATTTTTCTACCAACTTCCCGGCGATACAAAGTTATGTCACCGGAAAGCAGGGGGATTATCTGTATAGGGTAAAATATGATATGTTAAATGATTGCGTAAAGGAGTGACACGTGGAGCCGAAGGCAGAGGATAGCTAAAACCAAAGACAACTATTCCATCTGTCACCGGAAAGAATAGTGCTCATAAAGATCCAATAAATACCTGCCACCCGGTAGTATTTATGGGAAATATTCTACAATATTTAGTACACTGCACGTTATAAAGAATTTGTCATTCATGTCCGCCCTTACACATTCTTCAATGGACCTCATAATTGACTTTAAAGAGGGGCATGATCCTAGGACCTTGTTCCCTAAATGCAACTATAAACAGTGAGTTCTATTATCATTGTAAAGGACATGAATTTTCTGGCAAACTTACGCTATAATATATTCAAAGCTTTATAAAATTTTATCTTATTGCTCTTCGATTTCATTAATGTTGTGCCCGGAAGCCCTTCTCCCGGAACTACTGTTTCTGCTATTTCATCTTCATCTCAAGGCTAAGTATTGCATATTTAATCAATTCTCCTATTATTTCAGGAGCAAATTAATTCTCCTGTCTAGAAACTACGTGTAAATTTAACTGTACCATTTTACAGGTAAACAAGTAGTTAATATTGGACAACCCCATCAAAAAAAATTAGGAAAAATGACATTGCATAGCCGCCCTCAAAATAATATATATATATATATATATTATAGAGTAGATATTTGGGCTTTTTATACGTTTAGTCCACGCTAGAAACTCTTTAATTCGGTAGCCGAAAAAGTGTATAAAATTTATATAATTTTTTTGTGTGTGTATATATACAAAATTTATAAACTTTTTCGGCTACCGATGTAAATAGTTTCTAGCGTGGACTAAAAGTATAAAAACCCAAAAATCTACTCGCCCCATTCAAGTCGACGTGAACTTTTTTGCTTTTTGAGAGTGGCTAATTTTTTAAGTTAAATTAGATTAGGTTAACTTAATATTTTGAAGTCAAAATTTGGATTAAAAGCTATACGAAAAGTACTATAAGTTGCGATCTTTCTCATTTCAATATGATAAAATATGCATTTCAAAATGTTGGTAAAAGTTTACATTGTTTGAATGTCGAAAAGCGAAAAGGTTCACTTAAACTAAAACGGAGAGAGTTTGATCTCAAAACAAATAGCCCCAACATCGATAACAGTAATTGGGATGGGCCTGGCTCTGATACTATGATAAATGGACCTTGGACCTAACTGAACCCACCCCAAAAGCTAACTTGTGAGGTGAGGATTGCCCGAGACATAGAAGGAGACCAAGGACCTGAAATCCCACCGATGTGGGACATATATATATACACCTAGCCGATATGTATAGATTATACTATGATTATACATAACTTTTATATTTCTTAACTGATATATATAGATCATACAATGATATATACGATAATAGACATATTTTACATGAATTGTATACATAATATATATTTCATAAATTATTTTTAATTTAAGCGATCTTGTGAAATTCTCGACCTACTTTGATACTAACACTATTAATTTAAAGTAGACTCACAAGTCAATTTTCACACGGTATAAGCAAAGAAGTTTGATACTATTTTGGTCGATGTGATCCTTCTTGTTAACAATTATATTGGCAACAATTTACATAGACATCAAAAGTTGTCAGCAAATTTTGACATAAATGGATTCTGAAATTGCACATTGAATTCTTGAAATAAATATAAGTCATAAAGATTATCCTCCTTATGGTTATGTCCTGCGGTCTTTTGCTGTAGGGATTGGCAGGTCATGCTTATCTATCACATACCAGTACTTTCGATCGAAGTACCAATCAGCAAATGCCTTCGGTGCAGACTGCATAAAACACTTCATATATTTAGCCGTGATGGAACTAAAATTTTCACTGTAAAAAGTCAAAATATAAAGAAGTAATGACACAAGAAAATTTAAAAAATTCACCATATAATATATATACATGAAACAAATTCCAGCAAAAGGGTATTAACTAACACCTCGTGGACCAAGGTTGTTCCACCAATGATATCGATGTTATGATAGAATTGTTTCTTTGTTTTTATTTTTATTTTCAGTAGTTTCTTATTCCACCACAACAATATAATCAACTGCTCTCTCCGTAAATTTTTACTGTTCACTACATTAAAAAATATATTTTTACTTTTACTTGTCAATTTTAACAAATCAAAAGAAGATCATATTTTTTTTCTTATTTTACCTTATTATTAATTACTCATTCACAAACCATTTCGTAAGACTTGTCAAAATACTATCATTATTATGGGTTACTATGGTAAAATATGCACTTCATCTATTATATCTGAAGGGGCGCGCAAACTTATGAACAAGTAAAAGTGCGCGTAGGAAGTAATAACCATAACAAGAAAAATATATCTCTGACTTGAAAAATCGGAAGTTCCCATTAATTAGGATAATGATATATTTCTACATAAACCTAATGAAGTGGTAAAATTAAACAGAAGAAATTAAAATATGCATTATCAAACTAAAATAAATAAATAATTTCTTACCAGGTTATTAATCAGAATGGCGTTTTCAGGAGTCCACCTATATGATAGCGCTGAATGATGAATTACTGAGTCAATGAAAACTCCTCTCAATTTAGGATTGTTTGATTTGGGCAGAGCACTTAAGAATTCCGACCTAAATTCTGATGACAAATCCAAAAGCATTAGACATGTAACTAATAAGACAAATGGTTTTCTTTTCACGAAGAATTAACTTCAATAGTCGGTCACCTAACCAATTAAATTTTAAAAAAGAAAAAGTCAGCGAATGTATAATATATATGTAATTCGCATATAATATGTGTATAGCTATATATATCAATGTATAATCTATATATACCGGCTAGAAATAATAAACCATCAATCCATCTGGCTATTTGTGTAAAACACCCTACTTAATTATTGGCATCATTGAATAATATAACTAATTATGCTATCATTGTTTAGGTCATTCTTTTTTTTTTTTTTTTTTTTTTTTTTTGGTTTGTTTAGCTCGTTTAATTTGTACTAATTACCTCTGAAGGCTTTGTTTTGACACTCAGTGCATGTCCTGTTTTCAACGCATCGGTCTGCATTAGGGTCTATAGTAGTTTTGATCTGCAACAATTGATTTAGAAAATATATAGTAAGTGTAAAAAGAATTATCTAAATAATATACCACTAGACTATGATACTTAGGTGGAGTTTGTCTATGAAAATTTTCTCGAAATCTTTCCAAAAGTATCTTAGTGTAAGTTTTTTAAAAATAGAATTACTTTTTTAACTAAAAAATAGTAATTAGTTTTATGAAGAAGTGGAATGAGGGTGTTCAGGTAAATAGTTCTTCAACTTATCAAATCTTCCATAAGAAAGAATTCTATCTAAAGATGTTTAATTTTCGCACAACCTGATATAAAAATAAAAAAAATTCAAAAACACTTTTTTTTTTTAAAGTACTCCAAGTTTTTTGTTGTTTGTCATTTTTGACGTCATAAACAAAGCATAATTATTGACAAACATTTAATTACCTGATAATAATCAAATGCTGACATCGCAATGAAAAGTGGTGTCTTGATATGTTGTTGCATGTTTTCTGGGAAGAAGCACTGCAGTAATTGGATTTTTGTTTGTCTTTTACTATTTCAAATGGCAAAAGATTCAAATAATAATTGAATCAAGGGAGCAGGTAATGTACCAATAGTGGATTCATTTTTGAAGTGCATGATTTGGGTAGCGCTTTTGTAGATCCCTGCAACATTTAATATGACACTCTTTCGTTTTTAATTTATTCCGAAAAAAAAAAACATAACTTCATATGCGAAAGCTCTTTAAATTTGACACGATCTTGTTGCCACAGAAATATCATGACATATTTTAGACTACTAGATCTAAGGGTTCTTTTAAGTATATGCCAAGAGCCTTGTTTCTTTCAATTATTCGTGTCACAATTAAACACCGCAGTATAATATGAAATTTGGCAACTTATATTGAACTAATGGAAAAATAAAGAGAGGGGGACAAGAAGGGAAAAGAGAATTTACATGTAAAGTTAGAAGTGAGTTATAAATTTTCTCGAAGCCACTTGCTTGCATAGGGTTCTTCCTATTAAAAAGAGAGTTCAAAAGTTAAATTGCAGTCAAACCTTATAAAATGATTTTATACTAAACGATCATGTTAATAAATCTTACACATGGATAAAGTAACCAGAGTCGACTAAGCATTTCACTCTAGGAGTATTTGGCAATAAACTGCGGAAGTGATCACAGTATAGCATTGTTGGATATCCTCCGGCTGAACTTCCGGCAAGAATAGCTTGCAAACATGAATGAAAATTTTCAGCAACAAACGAGAGTTGTGGTAGAGTGATAATACTCCTTAACAAAATATCTTGGGTTCGAGCCCTGGGCGTAGATACGCCTTTATCAGAGAGCGCTTTATCCCCCAATATGTGACTTTTCGACTCAAATAAAAAATAGTCGAATCCCAATTAGAATATCAGATACCAAACCAAAAATATAAAAAAATAATCAGCAAAAAACAAAATATACGTGTAACATAGAATTTACACACATTTTTGGCATTCTTTAATCCTTTTGCCAACAAATCCTCCATTACTGCTTCAAAAATCCTCGCGCCTCTGAAGTGAAGATTAGTAACCTAAACAAATTAACGTAAAATGATATTGAAGTTACATGTTCGCACAATATTCTTGAATTTAAGAAAAATATTCAAAATTTAAGGATAAACATTCTAAAATTGGAATTCGAAACTATAACTTGAAAAGAGAATTACATGATCAACATATTCAACATCTCCGGTGAACGCTCCACCATCACAGTATCTAACAAACACTTTGTTCCAATTGTAGAAATCTGCATAGTTTACATAGAAGAATTATGTCTGCTTTCTTCAAATGGAACTTCCATTTCAACAAACAATTATGTTATTACACTGTATTTGTAAAATAAATTCTGGAAATATAAATGAATATAAACAGTAATGAATATAAACAGAAATGACATAAACCAATTCGAGCCCACTGAATTCACAGTGTTTCCTTAAGGAATTTAATCCCCTCCTAGTACCCAAGGTTATGGATTATTTCCTCCCAGGATAGAACGAATTACACACTGGTGTAGTGGTACTTCAAACCCCAGTGTTTCAGCGAACACAAAGTTCGGTAGCAAATCACACTTACTTTTTGCTTTGTTTTGATGCTAAAAGTATGCAGAAGAAGGAGAGGAAACTCAGAAAATTGTAGTTAAAATTCTGAGCAGAATAGTGTTGTATTTATAGCCAAAGTTGGGTCTCTTCAGAATGGCTGTTTATGCAAAACGCCCACAACATAAATGGCCATTTACTCAATAATAAAGAGGGAAAATTGAAGAGGGTAGTTACTTTTCTGTTACCAAAACAGAAAAACGGATTGGATTTAATATTAATATTTTGTTATTAAAACAAATATTTAATAACATTTCTGTTAATATTTTACTATGAGCCGAGCGAGCGACGACGACGACGGCGCGAGGCTTGCCTTCTTCTCAACTCTTTAAGAGCTAGAAGAAGAGCAATTGCTTATATACCCATAAAAAACCTCTTCCTCTTCCAATATGGGACAATGCCCATTTGCCAAGGGAGGGGGAACTTAAAATTTCACTCAAAAATTTCATTTCCCTCCATTTCCCATTCACCCTCTTTTAAGTATTTAATATATTAATTAAATACCTTAAAAACCCAACAAATTATTCTTTGGAAATTCAGAAGGAGATGTTAGATTGTATAATAAAATCCACGAGAACCTGGATTTGTTGTCGGATTCTCGCTATAAATTCCTTGAAATGTCCATGAATCCGTAAAATTTGTAGAACCCACGTTCTTGTCCCAAATACGATACTGGCATTCTTTGACGTTTGTGCACCATGCTCCTCCCTACGGACATTGCAAAAATTCAAGATTTAAAGAAGTCTCTAAAAATCAGTATTCAGATGACATAATCAGGTGTTAGACGGAAAACAACCTTGTAAATGAGATATCATATTTTAATATGATTTGGGACCTACATATGAGCAATTTACTAATACCAAAAAAAAAAAAAAAAAAAAAAAAAAACATAAAAATATCAACATAAGAATTAGTCAATTAAGGAAGTGATTTACATATTCTTTTTAGGAAAACAAAAAATCAATTATGAAAATATTTTGCCCTTCACTCATGCAAAAATAAAATACAAATATAACAAGAAAATCAAGGCGAACCTCAACAAACACAACGTCGAGAAAAAAGCGACGAAAAGTTACAAATTGAAAGTTCTCAAAGATTTAAAAGAAACAAATATTCCAGCAAATTCTAGCTAAAAGGTAAAATCAACCTATATTACAAATGACCTACCGAAAGTTGTACAATCCAATTTCCAACTCCTCCGCCAAATCCAGGTTCAAAATGGTATGCTGGAGGTGATCCATCCAAACATACTGCCAATAAATAAGGCAAAAACTCTCTTCAAATTTCTAGTACGTACATGATTTCCTAATTTAGATTTTGATTTGTACTTAACCTGCTCCTTTTGACACAGCATTCTTAAGGATTGTCTTCGTCACATTGTAAGAACCTAAGTCTTTTGAACATTCAGATTTGATGATGGCCAAAGAACAAACAAACAAGCAAAAAAGATGAAGAGTTCTTGTCGCCATCACCAGCCTGTAGAAAAATAAATTACATAAGGAATTGGATAAAAACTAATTTGACAAAAGAATGTAACAATTTATGTGAAGAATTTCTGAACATATACTTTGTAAATATGTTTCAAAAGAGGTATTGACCCAAACTAATCAACTTTGAAACCATCTATATATACTTTAATTTCTTAACTTGGGACCTCAAGATTTGTACGGCCTATAATCTATTTGTATAATGCAGTTATATGAAACTCTTAAACAAAACACACGCGCGCGCGCACATATATATATATATATATCTATATATATATATATATATATATATATATATATATATATATATATATATATATATATATATATATATGATTATAAATTTAATCAAAAACAAATAAATAATTTTTAAGTACATATATATTCTACTGTTTGGTATATATACAAATAAATAATTTTTAAGTACATATATATTCTACTGTTTGGTTATATAAAAGACATATCTAAGTATACAAAAGTTATTTAAGAAGAGATTCTCAAAATGTCAAAGCATGGAAACATGGAACTCTAATGCAGCTGACAATAACAAAGAAGGCATATAATTGTCGAGAAAAAGTGCTTCAAACATACCATAGCCCATAGGAAATTATGGTTCTTAATGATTACTTTTGATCCATGTCAAAGTTAAAAGCTTTTTTAGAGATCGATCTTCTTTCTCTCTTTTTTTTTTTTTTTTTTTTTTTTTTTTTTTGTTTTTTTGTAGTAGTTGTTGTAGCAATAAACTATGATAAATATTATCATAACAAACAAAACTTGAATACACCTAAAGAGCACCTTATTCTTTCACCACCTTCTAGGAAAGGTGTCAGAGAAAATGCCTCAAGCAAAAAACAAATTACAAAATTTAACGATCCGACCGGTTGTTTCTAGTACCCAATTTTCCTATTTGATGCTTCCCGTAGGTCGGTATGATGCTTTATGACATGTGGGGATGAATGGTTTGATTTTCGGGAGGTTCAAAAATAATTTGGAACACTTAGTTCCTAAGTTGAGGCTTAATGTTGGAAGAGTTGACCAAAGTCAACACTATGAGTAAACGATCCCAAATTGGTAATTTGAAGGTTCTAGTAGATTCGTATGATAATTTTGAACTTGCATGTTCGAGCCTCGAGCGGCGGTGGTTGATTCGATTCTTCTAGTCGAAAGTTGAAAATTTGAATTTAAGAAAGTTTGAAGTTTTTGGTTTGATGCACGATTCTTGGTTATGATATTGTTTTTAGTATTTTGAGCCTTTGGTCAAGTTCGTATAAGATATACGGACTTGTTAGGATGATTAGACGGGGTCTTAGGCGTCTCAGGTGAGTTTTGGAGGTGGTTTCAGATTATTTTGAGTCAAGTTAAGATTGCTGATTTTCTGGTGCGAGGTAGTGAATTGCGATTGCGTAGCTTGTGCGGCGATCACATAGAAGGGGAGTTGGTCTGGGAGAGTTTCTCTTCATGATCACGTAGCTTTGGAGGGGATTTAATCACGATCGTGCGGGAGATCTTGCAATTGCATAGAAGGCTGGCCAATTGGCCTTCGCGATCACGTGTGTGTTATCATGTTCGTGTAGAAGGACTTCAGGCGGTGGAGCTCAGTGCTTCGCGATTGCATGAGATGAAGGTAACAATCGCGATGTGTAAATTGGTGGTAGGGGTATTTTATTTCTAAATTTCGGAATTTAGCTTAATTCACAATTTTTGAGTTTTGGAGAACGAGAGCAGGATATTTTGAAGAGGGATTGTCACGCCCCAAAAACCGAGGAGCACGACCGACGCTCAACCGAGTAAACCCGACTGAGCAAGCCTGTTAGGTTCCATTCTACCCAAACTAATTCACGAATAAATAGGAGATGGACTCCAGTAATCATACTTAGTAAATATTTCATTAACAACTTCCATTTCATTTCCATTAGCAACTTAAATCACAATTATCAAAATATTACCAATTTTATCAATCTTTGCCAAACATCAATATTTCTACTTTAATTCCAAAACCCGACACTACCCACGACCTGTCTACGGAGTCTCTAAACACAACTGAAGAGTAATGTAATATGGAAATGCCGGTAACAAGGCTCCGGTTATACCTCAAATATAAAGTACATGATAAACAGATGAGACAGGACCCCGAAACGAAGTGGGGCTTACCAAGTCAGCTGAAAGTATGATGCGGCACTAGCTGCAACTAACACTGCCTGCTATAGAAACACCTATATCCATTTAATGACGTAACGCCCCCGGCAAAAGGGACGTTTGTGCCATCGAATAGCACTAGTATGTATAACTAAACACCATCTAGTTAGAAAGAACTTTCATACAAGAATAAGAAATCACAAGTATAACTCAAAAGCTTCAAACGATCACCACATTATCAAAATAAAGGAATCATACAACTTTCACATCATTTTCCGTAGTTTTTTTAGTTTGGGGCATTTCACATTATTCATCATTGCTGACAATACCACCGCTATTTGAGCGTAGTCCGATCTCGACCCGATCGGCTAGGTTGCCTCATTTGAGGCATACGCTTTAATCAAAATCTCATTTTCTCTTTTTTCGAAATTCATTCACAAGACCACCACTATCTTGAGCGGAGTCCGATCTCGGTCCGATCGGCTAGGCCGCCTTGCCAAGGCGTTGTTCCCTTCTCATTAATCATTTCGTTTCATATATATCATTTCATAGGCACTTGGGGCCACAACTTATCACATCATTCTTGGCACTAGGCCGCATTTCACAACTCACATTCCACATCACCTTCACTTTTAACAACAAACTTACAATTTTAAGATAATGGGCATACACAAGAGAAATTCAAGTTACAAGCATAGAGGGGAATTCTCATGATTCGGCACAATAATCACAATTTAAACTTGACTTGAAATCTAGGCAATTTAGCATATACTTCACATTTTTCAATCTCAATTTATTGTCTAAGCATATCAATACATGATTCACATTCCTTGCACCTTTTCAAGTTACCAAGAATAGCATATTGATCATATTAGAATACATCTTTCACAAATATAAGGTAGCAACCCCAAATTCATGTGGAACAATAATCAATTTAACAATTCAACTTTAATCTTACCGTATTCACACAAATACCAACGAAGCTCAATTTCTAAAAGACGGGGTTTTAGCCATACATACCTCAATATAGCTCTCCTTAATCTTTACAAAATTTCGGAACTCTTAGCACTTCGATCTATTGAGTAAGAATTACAAATTGAACCGAGAATTAGAGACGAGCTTGAGATTTTAGCTTGTTTTAAGCATATTATCAAACACTAAAGGTGCATTGTGATCTTAGGTCCTTTTTAGAGGGATTTCTATCATTTTATACCCCAACAGCTTTCTTGTTAGTTCACTACCTCCCAATACTCCATGGTTTGATATGCATGCAAGAAATTCATTCTTATACCCATGAACCCCCAAGCTAAGTACTCCTTCTAGTGTGAATTTGAAACCGGAGATTAGGGGTCAAGTTTCTTACCTCTTGGTGTGAAGATTTAGGTGCCTCACTTGATTATCTTCAATGATTAGCAAGGTTTCATGGAGAAATTTTGATGGGAAGCACTTTCCCTCTCTAAGACCTTCTCTCTCTCTCTCTCTCTCTCTCTCTCTATCTCTCTCTCTAAAAGCATCAGGAAATATGCTCAAAATGAGCTATAACACCGGATATATCGATAGGGGGTCGGGTTTAAAATTTAGAAAATTGGAGCCCCAAATCAGGTCTGCGATCGCATTTGCGATCGCAAAGTCGACATGCGGTCCGCATAATGGATCGCAAAATGCTTCCCAAAAACTGGACACGCTGACTAAGTTTGCGGCAGAAATGCGGTCCGCATTCACGTTCTGCGGTCGCAAAGTGCACCGCAGAACTGACCTTCACAAACTCCCAAGGAAATTATGCGACGACTATGCGGTCGGCATTTTGATTATGCGATCGCATAATTGACCGCATAGTTGACTTCAATTTTGGCCAACACACTGACTCACTCTGCGGCAGATATGTGGTCCGCATACTTGGTATGCGACCGCATTCTAGACCGCATAATTGCACTTTTATGGAAAACTTTGATTCTTGATTTTTAAATGTATAGATCAGTCAAAAGGGTCCAAACCGCGGCGAGATCCTATTTTGGCACTACGAGCTTTCAGGTTCATTGCAAAAATCTTTCACGGGCCTCACACCACCTTACTTAGTATATGACTCATACACTCGTTTACCAAATCCAATTGACGTCCACCATGTTAATAGCACATAAAATGTTATAATTAGCCTACGTGGCATCACGAAATCCTAGATTACTTAGCGAAATTTTCCGGGGCCTTACAGGGATTTTACTACAATCTTAAGGGTAAGTAATTTTTACTTGTATTTGATTATATATCTTGATTCTCCATAGATTTCTATACCTGAAATATCAAATTTAAGAGTGATATTTGGGTTTTTTGTCTACAACTTAAGAGAGTGTATTTTGAGATTCTGAACACCGATTTGGACTCGAATTTGGAAACTAATCACATATTTGAACTCGTGAGGCTATGGATCAATGAGATGTAGTCCTAAACTCGGGTTTTAATCACGTGGGTCTGAGTTGACTTTTGTTAAATTTTTGAGATTTGAATAAAGATTGAAGTTTTATTTTTTAAAATTAATTTTTATGACTTTATTTGACCATGTTAAGTATTATTTAGTTAGATTCGGAGCATTTGAAGGTCACATATAGCGGTAAAGTGTGATTTGAGGCTAAAGCTTTTTCCGAAAGAGGTAAGTATCTTTTCTAATCTTGATTAGAGAGAAATCACCATAGGATATGACCTTGCTTGCTAATTGTAAATATTTTTGGGAAAACGTGTATGCAAGGTGATGAGCATATATGTAGGTGTCCTAGTTTATCTGTGATAGGGGTTGACTTTAGGCTACTTTATGCCTTGTTTGGTGGTGTGTTCTTCTTGACTTATGCTTTATTTAATCGTATGACTACATGAGCCTATTTAATCATGCTAGAAATCATGTTTAAGCTTATGGTATCCTCACTTGGCACATTGTCCTATTACTGAGATATTAATCTAATAGATTTAGTCGTAGTCATACCTGGTATCATGAACACACATCCACAACTCTATTTATTATGTTCTTGTGCATATTATTTGTAATCTCTTGAGCATCTACGTACCTCATTGGAGATGATGGTCTTGATACAGTTTGATGTGATTACGACATAATTAGACATTGTGAGTGGATTGATATATGATTTGGCACGACGATTACGTCGTGAGATTATTGTTATGTAACGAGGTTTTTAGTGTGCAACGTGTGGATTCGAATCTATTCCCTAGGGTCGTCGTCCCATGTTTCTCTCTTAATGGCGCCAACAATTGATCACGTCCAATTTACCCTAAATAAGCTTGTAACGACCCAATCAGTCGTTTTGAGCTTTAGTATTCTGCTCGCTTGTTTGAGGTCTTAAGTAGCTTCATATTATGTATCATGACTTGCATGTATTGTTGGTTTTGGGTTCGATATGTTCGGGGCTTACTAGGAAGAGAAAATTCTTAATTTGGATGATTTAAGTTGGAAGAGTTGACCGAGGTTTAACTTTTGTGAAAACGACCCCAGAATGTTATTTTGATGGTTCCAATAGATTTTTATGTTGATTTTGGACTTAGGCGTATGCCTGGAGTTGGATTCAAAGGTTCCTAGGTTGAATTGGCTTTTTCTGCAGAAAGTTGGCAATTTGAAGGTTTAGAAATTTCATAAGTTTGACTATGGTTGGACTTTATGGCTATCAGGTTTGGATTTTTGTTTTGGGATTTTGAATACGTCTGTTTCATCATTTGGAACTTGTTCAGAAAGATTGGCATCATTCCGAGTTGGTTCATAAGTTCTTGAGTTTCATGGCAATTTCCATGCATTTTAGTGTTCGATTCATGGTTTTATATAATATTCTGATGATCAGAGTGCGTGAGTGAGTTTGTATGATGTTTATGTACTTGTGTGGATGCTTAGTATGGAGCCTCGGGGGCTAGGCTGAGTTTCGGACACATTTCAAAGTGTTTCAGGATATTTCAGAATGTCTGGTTCACTGTTGGTGCTTCAGGTCTCGCAAATGCAGGATCCTGTTCGCATTTGCAATGTGGGCATCGCATTTGGGAGCTCTAACAGAGTGGCCTGGCTTCACAATTGCGAATTCAAGGTCGCATTTGCGATAGGCTGCTGGGGATTGGCAGGTTGCTTTTGCGACCATTCTGCCGCTTTTGCGATGGGTCTTGCTTCGCATTTGTCGAGATTATGTCGCATTTGCAATTTTCCTTGGGGCTGTCTTGGTTCACATTTGCGATACCAGAGTCCCATTTGCGGTGGTCACAATTGAGAACCTCTGATCGCAAATGCGACATCTTCAGCTAGGTTATTGGTTGGGATTTCGGGACTTAGTCTCATTTTATAACATTTTGATACCTAGACTTGGTGGGAGGTGATTTATGGAGGGGATTTTTACATCTAGCTATTAGGTAAGTGTTTTTGACTCAATTTCAATATTTTAACTTAATTTCTTATGGATTTTAACATCAAAATTATGGGATTTGAAAGGAAATTTTGGGGATTTTGACAATGTTTTAAAAAATAAAAATTTGAGACTTGAGAGTAGAATTGGACTCGGATTTGAAAACCAACTACATATTTGGACTCGTGGGGTTATGGATTGTCAAGATCTATCCTTCAACTTGATTTTTGACCGGGTGGATCGGGGTCGACTTTTGTTGACTTTTGGGATTCAAAAAAGGAACTAAATTTGTTTTGTGTAAAAATCTTAACTTTATTAATTGAAGTTGGTTTCTACTCCATTGTTTGATATTATTTAGTCGATCAGAGGTGAATTTTAGAGGAAAAACATTTCTAGAGTATTGAATTGGCCTAATTGAGGTTAGTATCTTGCCTAACTTTGTGTGGGGGAATTTTCCCATACGATTGGGATTAATTGCTTATTTGTGTTATGTGTAAACGACGTATGTACGGGGTGACGAGTGTGTACATGGTCGTATGTATGATTTATGATTGGATTTGACCTAAGGTTGTATTTGTTGCCTTTTTTTGCTTGAGAAACCTCCACACTACATGTTTCCCCTTTGAATGATTACTTGAATTCATGTTCAATGCTAAAGATGATGTTCTTAGGATTTGCATTTCCTAAATTGGCCAAGTTGGGCGTCTGTGAGAATGTTGCTAAATTGAGTTAGCTGAATTCATGCTTATATGTTGAAAACCCATCCACATTTCCTTTGTTGGTTTGTCCTTGTGCAACGCGTTGACAGATTGTGAATTTATGTCTTGATGATTATTGTTGGCATGTTGTATTGTTATGATAATGGCACATGTGAACTTGTTGGGCGGATTGTTCGGGTGTTCGTATGAGGTTTCGGTCATGCTATTATTTTTGTTGATATTGCACATGCAACGAGACAAGGCAAACTATATATATCGGGTTTGCGCATGTGGCGAGACAAGGTGGGATAATTGTTAATACGCATGCGGTGAGACAAGGCGGGCATTTACTTTATTGTTGCACGTGCGGTGAGATAAGGGTGACTATGTGGGGATGATATGTGATGGCCTGGGGGCGTGTTATTGATAATGTTTGTGTAGTGGTGGAAAGGAGTATTTTTGCTGTGCTTATGACTTCCTTGCGTGTGCCATGCATTTAAAGTGATTTGTGGCATCGTTTCCAATGTGCTAATCTGTGTCTCTTTTATTACTTGATAATTTGGTTGCCAAACTGTATTTACCTACGTCGAATTGTTATTTCATATTATGTTGAGTTGTTGGTAACATGACGGATTGAAGTAAAAAGAATGTTGTTACCATGTATTACTTTATTTGACTCTTGATAAACTCCTCTTGAGTATGATATTGGTAACTGACACGGGTACGATATACGTGGTGGCACGACCTCTTTGCCGTACACGTGTGAATTATGTTGTGGCACGAGGTCTTTGCCGTGCAAGTGTGATTTATGTTGTGGTAGTAGGTCTTTGCCGTGCAAGGGTGAACGGTAATATGGGCACAAGGTGCCATAAAAGTATGATTCTACTTGATGACTTGTTATTGAACTAAAACCTTCATCTATACGAAATTGTATCACTTGTTCTGGTGAGATTACAACTATTGCTTCCTGTTATTTTTCCTGTTGCTAATATTTGATATTATTGCACATGTTATCTGACTAGTGAGTGTCTTGACTTGAACCTCGTCACTACTTCACCGAAGTTAGTCTTGATACTTACTGGGTACCGGCTGTGGTATACACATACTACGCTTCTGCACATTCTTTGTGTAGATCAAGTTACCTCAGAGCATGCTGGTTGCTAGTGAGCGGGTTCTGAGTTAATGTGGAGACTTCAAGGTATACCTGCTGTTCCGATCGCAGGCCTTGGAGTCACCTTCTATTGTTCCTTGCTACTATTTATTGTATTTCCAAGCACTGTTGTATTTTAAGATATTTAGTGAAACTCTTGTAGTGCTTGTGACTCCGTATTACCAGGTTTTGGGATTGTGAATGTTGTATTATCATATTGGCTATGTTTTCGGCCATTTTCTCAGTTCTATTTAATATTAAGTTATTATATTCTGTCTGAGGTTGTTGTTTGTTAGGCTTACCTAGTCTAAGAAACTAGGTGTCGTCACATCCTTTAGGTGGGATTTTGGGTCGTGACACGTTGGTATCATAGCTCTAGGTTCATAGGTTCTATGAGTCGTAAGCAAGTCTAGTAGCGTCTCACGGATCAGTTCAGAGACATCTTTACTTATCTTCGAGAGGCTACGGAGCTATTAGGAGATTCCACTTCTTTCATTGCTTATTGTGCAGATTTATTGATTTTAGAGTTTGAGCCTTTGTCCTTCTATTCTCTCACAGACGGTGAGGACACGACCTGCCATTATTGATGATGCTGCCCCCAGGGCCAGCGTTGCTAGTGGCTGGGGCACAGGTAGAGGCCGAGAGGGGCACATGCTATAGCTAGGGCACCTGTCTAAGCAGTAGCTGAGGAACCACCAGTAGCTCCGATTGGGGGGCAGGCAACCGAGGCACCTATTGCTATCCCGGGACTTCAGGAGACTTTAGTGCACTTCTTGAGCATGTTTGGTACATTGGATTAGGCGGGATTGATCCTAGGTTCACCAACTACTTCACAAGTTAGGGGAGGAGTGCAGACTCCCGTTGCCCGTACTCCAGAGCTGCAAGCTCATGTCGATTAAGATCCGGGTGTTATACCAGTGTAGCCCGTGATTGCGGTTCAGCCTGAGGTCATGCCAGTGGCATCAGAGGAGGAGTAGAAGAGGTTAGAGAGGTTCAAGAAGTATTTCCCTCCTAATTTCAGTGGCGCAGCTTCTGAATATGCACAGGGTTTTCTATATCAGTGTCACTATATTTTGCGCACTATGGGCATAGTGAAGCAGAAGAGGTCATGCCATATTCTGCGCACTATGGGCATATTCAGCCTAAGGTCATGCTAGTGGCGTTAGAGGAGCAGAAGAGGTTAGAGAGGTTCAAGAAGTATTTCCCTCCTACTTGCAGTGGCACAACTTCTGAATATGCACAGGTTTTTTTTATTTCGGTGTCACCATATTTTGCGTACTATGGGCATAGTGAAATTGAGTAGGGTCGACCTTACTACTTTCCAGCTGATAGGCCGCTAGCTGGTGTAACGCCACTTACTTGGTCTCAGTTCACTGATAAGTTTTTGAGGGAGTTCGCTCCATAGACCCAAAAGGATGCATTCCGCACAGAGTTCGAGTAGTTGTGCTAGGGGACTATGACTATGTCCGAGTATGCTATGAGGTTTATCGAGTTATCTTGTCATGCACCTGCTTTGGTTTACACTATTAGGGAGAGAGTCTGCCGATTTATTAAGGGACTCAGTTATGGCTCAGGTTTGGGATGGTGTGGAGACTGATACTCCATTTTAGAAGGCTATAGAGATC
Organism: Nicotiana attenuata; assembly: GCF_001879085.1. Classification (NCBI taxonomy): domain Eukaryota; kingdom Viridiplantae; phylum Streptophyta; class Magnoliopsida; order Solanales; family Solanaceae; genus Nicotiana; species Nicotiana attenuata. Next base: position 125,267 of record NW_017670671.1, read on the forward strand.
GCTAGGAGGTTGAAGCGCATCCGCAGTCTAGAGAGGGAGGATAGGGAGGCTAAGAAGCCTCGTGGACCTGGAGGATATATCGATCCCTATTACGGGGGCAGGGTGCGTCATTGTAGAGGTTTTGTTGGTCATCTAGTTCAGACTGCACTTCAGGCTTTATGTGGTGCTCCAGTTATCCATGGGCCCTAGAGCACTCATTCCGGACAGCTTCCACAGCCACGTCATCAAAGAGGTTTCTTTGAGAGTGGTGACATCAGGCAGACGGTGTGAGATTATCCCAGACTTCGTGTGGGTGTGCCCCAGAAGATTACTCAGGCTATGGGTTCCGCTCTAGTTGCTACTACACTAGCACAACTAGCTAGAGATGGGGGATAGTCGAGTAAAGGGCGTCGTAGAGGGGGAGACCAGGCCAATTGTTATGCTTTCCCTAGTAGGACGAAAGTTGCTGCACCAGATGATGTCATTAAAGGTATTTTTCTAGTTTTCATAGAGATGCATTAGTTTCATTTGATCCGGGTCCTACTTATTTGTATGTGGCGTTCTATTCTGCATCATGTTTTGATTTGCCTCGTGATTCATGAGTACCCCTATTTACGTGTCTGCACCTGTTGGGGGATTCATTTGTGGTAGACCGTGTCTATTGTTCTTGCTGCGTCACTATTGGGGTCTTGAGACTAAGATTGACCTTCTATTACATAATATGATTGATTTTGGATGTGAGATTGGGATAGCTTGGCCCCGACTTACGGTTGAGGCGCTCTACAGGCATGGGAAGTCCTTAACGTATTGTGATTTTTTTCCACGGGATTAAGTTAGTGAAAGGTTTTTGGTTGATGGGATGTAGTTCCTACTTGTGATCTTGAGTTAAGGATGCAATCCTCGTGTATCCATGTGGATCAGTATGATTGGACCGGGCTACGTGTTATGGTGGGGTTATATTTGGATGGGATTCTTGTGATTATTTCGTGTGTTTTGTTTCTCCATTGTGGAATGGATTCATAGTATGGTCTGATGGGGATTTGTACCTGTTGGACTTGTTGGATAGTTCTCTCATGTGTTTCTCTTTCCATCTTCAGTTATACTTGAGTTGTGCTTTGTGGGTACATGTTGCGTCGTATGTGTCTTGGTGAAATTTGGTATGGCTTGTCAGCCGGATAGTTGTACCAGATGAGATGAGATCATTGGACCTAAAGTTAGTGCGATCGGACTTGGATACCGTATGTCTGGATAAGGATTTCATTGATCAGCTTAGAGCTTGGCATGGCTTCTTGTCGGGCAAGGGAACTCCACGGCTTGTTGATTGGGTGAGTGGTTACTGGCCTGTCTCCCCAAACCACAACATCATCTCCTAATCCTAATCCAAACATATCCCATCCCCCAAATTTCTTGAATTTATCGAAGCCAAGTTCATTAAATACGTCTATGCACGTAAGCCCTATTCCAAAAGCGGTCGCACCTATCCCCATCAAACCTGTCCAGTTTTTACATGGAGAACCTCTCATTAAATGGACTGAAGCAGAAGTAAATCGCATGAACATCATTGAAGGCCTTCAATATGCAGTGATTGGTAAGTTTGCATACGGGTGGCCTGAGCTACAAGAGTTACGTGGAATAATTTCTTCTCAATGTGGAGTTAAGGGTGAATGCAATGTTTGGTTTCTTGAGAGATAGGCATGTTCTAATTAGATCAACATTGTTAGAAGATTTTTTGAATGTAACTTCAAAGGGTGCTTATTATTTGAAAGCAAAAGAAGGGTATCAATACCAAATGTGACCTTTAATTTCTGATGCTAAGTTCAATGTTAGTGAAGAAAATCCTTTGGCAATGGCATGGATTTATTTCCAAAATTTGTTGCCTACCTAATTTGTAAAGGAATTCTTATTTTCAGTGGCTTCACCAATAGGAAAACTAGTACACTTGGATATGGCAGCTACCAATAAGACGAGGCCAAGCTGTGCAAGGGTGAAGGTACAAGTTGATTTATTAGCAGAACTGCCTAAGGGTGTAGGTATGGATATTGTGAATGAAAATACTGGAGAAACATGGTCAGAATGGGTCAAGATTCAGTATGATTATATTTCTAAATATTGTGAGGAGTGTATGCTTCAAGGTCATAATGAAGAAAAATGCTGGAGATTACATCCTGAATTGATGGAAGAAAATGATAAATCAAAGCAAATTGGGCATGACAATGTGGAGGAAAAAGAAAAAGATACGTTACACCCCATGATTTCGTACGTGAGAGTATGTCGTAAGTCGAGTGATGTAAGCTCAGAAATGAAATCATCTTTGAAAAGTTCACAAAGTTAGTTAATCATGTTAACGTGGAGGTTATAAATATTTAAGATCATGAATACCAAGTACCAATAGGGTTTGAAGGCTTAGAAGCTAAACGAATTGAAGAAAATAAGTTTCGGCGAAAGTCGACAAGTTGGGAACGTTATAACATGTACTTTTGGGGTGAGACTAGGGTGCTAAGGAGATTATGTTATGACTTATTTTAGTCGTATGATAGTCGTGTATTATGTTTTTATGTAAAGCGAGTTGTGGAACAAAAGTTGAAAAATGTCATCACAAGTTGCATTCATAAATATATTGAAACTTAGGCCAAATGTAGCTGAGCTTTTCTCCCAATATACTTTGAACTAGGGGATGATCTACCTACAAAATAGAAAATCTACGAGTCTAGTTTCTAATGCAATAAACTGTTCATCAATATGACATCTTAGTAGAGAGATATGCGCGTTTTCGCGAGACCGCGCAAGCAACTCTCAATGGGACCCACTTAGGCGGTGGACGACCCTTGAACATTTTTAAAGAGCTTGGACGGATTATATTTGGTCATTTTCGACAAAGGACAGTTCCCAAACTCTCTCAAAACCTCTCTAAAAGTTCCCGAGGGTTCCAAGTCGAATCCAATGGTGTTTAACCTAAACCTAACCTCAAAAGTTTGCCTAAGTGAAGAAGAGAGTCTCTATGGTGTTGTGATGTGATTAAAGGTTCTTAAAAGCTAAGGGAAGCTTTGGTTCGAGTTTTTTCAGATTATTTAAGGTATGTATAACACCCTATTTCTTGGGATTAATCTTATCTATGTGTTGTTTAAGTTATTTGGATGATGAATTATATGATAGAACTTGAAGTTATATAAGAAATTGTTGTCTCTTACTGGACTATTTTGGAGTTGTATATATGACTTCATATGGCTGGAAATCGTGGGGAACAACTTGGTTATAATTTTCTTATTGTTTTTATACTTGTCAATATGTTGAGTATGTTGATGGTGTTGTAAATAGGAGAAAAAGAACCCACACAATACCTAGAAGTTGTTCGTATCGTCGTTTTATCTTGTGGGGTTGTTTGATGTTACTTTTATGATGGATATAAGATTGGAATGTCATGTCAATATATATGTTTATATGCTGGACCTATTGTTGGTTTTGTAAGTACATGGGTGATGGGAAAAAGAGTTGGGGTTTGATTCTAATCCAAGCTTGCCGCTAGTCGTGTTAAATAGCAGTTTTGTGTGTGACGTTTGTGCACTTGTTGTGTAGATTGACTGGTGTTGTTGGAATGTTGGTATATGGTATTGGGGAAGGCCCTTGTTATAGGGGAGATGCTGCCCAAATTTACATAAACGAGCTACTAGGTTAAGTTACGGACTTAGCCTTTACTCAGCACCAAGTTTGCATCTCCTTATGCTATGGTAGACTGGGTTGCATTGTTTGAAGAGTTTCTTGAAAGCTATTAAGGACTCAACGAGGTTAAGGTGTGTTAAGTCTAAACCTTTCCTTCATTTTGGCATGATCTCGTACCTATATGTGTTTGATAACGAGACATAAAGAGATGTTCGTATTCCTAAATTTATTCATATTATCCTAGTCTCATAAGTTACAGTATTCTCCCTTATGACTTTCTATTCAATTAAGTATTGTCTTTTTTCAGCCTAGAGAGCAGAGAGTCTACATACACACACACACACACACACACACAAAAAAAAAAAATTAGAGTATTTTCACCATTGAGCTCTAATTGGTAGGCAGGCCCCTATTGGGCAACCTCTGATCATATGGTAAGTTATAAGCCCAACCTACTGTGGCCGAGCGCCTATGAGCTAGCCCAGAATGGCCGAGATACATAGCCTAGTATGGCCGAGCACCTACGAGCGAGCCTACTACAGTAGAGCAGTTACACATACCGAGCCTTATAGGGGCGAACAACTATTTTACATACTATATTGGGAGAGTTCAGTCAGTATCAGTAGCTAAGCGTATCTTCAGATTGTCTTTGACTCCCAGTAACTTTAAGTTATTATATTATCAGTTCGGTTGCAGCTTTTAGTTATTTTATTGTCATACATACTCGGTACATTATTTTGTACTGGCTTCCGTTTTTCCGGGGATGCTGAATTTCATGCCTGCAGGTCCTGATAAATAGTTGGACAGAACCTCCAGCAGACAGAGTCAAACATCAGCTTTATTGGTAAGCTCCACTTCCTCGGAGTTACCAGGTCTAGACCTTGGAGTCCATTTTATATATATAGGTTTTGATGGATAGCTCGAGGCCCTGTCCCGACCATGATACAGTTTAATTATCTCTAGAGGCTTGTAGATGAGTCTTGTATATTTTGTATATCAGTAGATTTTTATAGGGCCTTCGTCAGCCTGCACATTTATATATATCAGCTTTTGGGTATGTTTACCCCTCATATGAGAGAGACGTTATTTTCAGATGATTCAGAATATGGCCTCATCGGCCTAAGTTGAGGATTACTCCTCCAGAGTTCACTGTTACAGATTGGTACTGTGACGACCTAAATTGGAGGTCCACGACTAGCATCCAGTGCGTACTCAACCGAGCACCGCGTACCTTATCCTTCTTTACTATAAGACTCGTCACGGGCCATGATAGGTCACATCTATAAATATAAGTAGCAATATTAGAACCTAACTCACATAACTAATTCAAAAAGATTTATATAGATATAGGGGCGGACTAGGCCGTTGACATGTCATACCTAAAACTATACACAAGACACTATCTGCCAAACCTCTAAGATAACATGACCATAATATATAATTCGGGACAGGGTTCCTGACATCGTCATAAAACAAAATAACATATATAGAATGTGACTCGGCAATACTCCAGGAAGAAGTGGAGCTCACCAACCAAAAGCTGATATCTGGAGGTAGCCTACAGTGGAGGGTCTTCACCTCGCCTATCTACACCTGTATGGCATGAAGCACAACGCCCCAGTAAAAAGGACGTCAGTACGAAGAATGTACCGAGTATGTAAGGAAAAAATGAAACGTAATAATAAGATACTATCTCGGGGAGGGATAAGAGTCAACTTATAACCTTTGACTTGTCGTTGATGGCCATAACATATAGAATAAGACCCATCTCGTATATACAAATAAAACTACAATATAATAGTTCTGAATACATCATTCTCGTGAGTTAACTGCCCAACTGATCAGTGATAACTGCCCGATCGGCCATAGCACGATGGTAAATGCATGACTGCCCGACTGGCCGTAGCTCGGTGGTAAATGTGTAACTGCCCAACCGGCCGTAGCTCGATGATAAATGCATGACTGCCTGATCGGCTGTAGCTCGATGGTAAATGATGATGCGTATTATACCATTATGAACATTAAAATCTTTATTGAATGCCTTAATAGAGAGTTAGGAACATACTTAAGCATGCTTTGAATATCATTTTACAGGAATGAACAACGTAGACCTTCTTAGTTACTAAGAGTAGAACCATATATTAAATAATATTACGTTTACATATCGCTACTTAGATCATGCCAAAAGGAAAGAAGGGATAGCCTTAACATACCTGAGCCAGTTCTCTTGACAATCCCTCTAACACACGACAATCGCGACAAAACACGTGACGGCAAGATCGGAGTAGGGAAAATCCGTACGATATTGTCGAGAAAGATTTTACCGTACTCCTTTAGAATTGCAAGTTCTCACGTTGCTAAGTAGTTTTGTATGAATTTTGTAGCAAATGACGTTGCTATCATTTTGTAGAATTTGCAATTTACATTACATTGTAGAGATAATGTAATGAATTAGAGAAGTCTTTAACCTTTGGGTGTGGGCCCCACTTATGTGGTTTAGTTGGCCAAAGAATTCCTCTATTGTGCCACCTATCTCATGAACCAAAGAGTCACCATTAGCTAAGACCCTTGGCTGCCACGTTAAGGTTCACCAAACTTTATCCAAAGATTTGAATTAATTAGTTAATCTCCCACTAAAAATTATTAATTACCCAATTATCCACATAATTAAAAATTATCTCAAATTACTTAAAATACAAATCACTTTTAACACACTTTATGTACCTTATTATCATGGTCATATGGTACCTTGTACGACACTAGTCCATAAATACTGGGTATTATAGCTCGGACAGTATTTTATCCCAACTTGACAACCTTCAATGAAACTCATTTTCATTGATTCGTTTACCCTTTAACCTTCATGGCACTTACTTATCCCCTGTTATAAATGGCACAAATGCTTATAACCTGAAATAATCTCATTCCCAAGTCTACATTAATTAACTTACGACGAAACTTTAATGTACGAAAATACAAAATGTAATAGGTAAGCTCGGGCCGAGTATGGAACCGAGTGCCGGCCACGCCTCTTCAGGTTTGGGCCGTGTGTTGATACCCAATTTTTCCCTGTATTTTTGAATATGCAAAATACCTTCAAAATAGCCTAGATATGCATATATAAGTATATCCCAAGGTTTTATTATTTTTTCTTATTTTTTCAAAGATTTCTAAATCAATTCATTGCTCTATTTTATCAAGAAAAATCCAATAATTGTCCCCAAAATTATCATTTTAGTGAGTCATTTATTGGATTCTCACATTTATACTAAAATATAGCTAACATAATTTTTGCATATTTTATAAATTTATTTAGCATTTTACAACCTAAATTGCGTAAATTGCAATATTAGCCTCTTTTAAGGTTTAGTTATGTTCATAATTACAAAATTGACTCCAGTATTTTAATTTAATGATTATGTATTATTAATAATTTTTTAGTGCCTTTAATTTACTTTCAGAAATTATTTATTATTTTTTATAAAATAAATAAAGGGAAAATGGCTATTTAATTGTTAGCCCATCTAAGTTTCAATTTTGGCCAGATTTGGCACCCCTAATTGGACCCAATTTCAGATCCCAATACCCGGCCCAAATCTTAAATCTACCCGACCCACAACCCTGTAAAAATAACCCACCCGGCCCCCTTTTTAATCCCAGCCGTTGATCTAACAGATCAACGGCTCACATTCGTCCTTTCCTTTTTTAATTCCCTAATAACCCCAACCCTAAAACATTCCTCACCGGTAGCCGCCCCTTGATTCCCCATCTCCCAAATTCTCTCTCAGAAACCCTAGCCGCCTCCCTCCACTTCCACCCTAGAACCACCAGAATCCGTGGCTTCCACGGCCATGGAAGTCCTATACCGGCCTCCTATAACTCCTACACGCCTGGTTACTGAAGTTTCAAGGCCTAACCACGAAGAAGCTTGGTCCAGACCTTGCTTGATTTGAGTTCTATGGCCATCTCCGGCCTTGCTCTGGCCATCCTTGGTCATTCGAGCCTGATTTCGACTTCTCCGGCTCAGATTAGTGACTTTTCCAAGCCTTTCTCACTACTTGGGTTCTTCTGAAACCCTAACCCTTTGAGGTTTTTCCGATTCTTTTAGATCCGTTGTATATCTGTGCTTTCTCTAGACTTTTAAACGTTTTCTCGAGATTTCTTTCAAAAAACTATGCTTTCAAAACCTTTATCTTTCCCGATTTAGGTTTTTTGTTAAGTTATTTAGATACTTCTCTGATTTTCTTTTTCTCTTGTGTGTTTCTTCTACTATGTTTCTTATTAGTTTCTTCTATTGCGTTTCCTATGTGTTTCTTCTATTAGGTTCTTATGAGTTCTTCTACTGTGTTTCGCATGTTGTTCTATTACTATGTTTCTCATGAGTTTCTTCTACTGAAAGAGCATGTTAAAGGTCTCAGTTGCTTTTGGAGATCTCTGAACTTGTTTCGTTAGTATCTTTTTCCTTGATTACTTGTCCTCTCATCTCTACACTCGATTGTGGCCAGAACCCTAAAATTTGGGGATTCATTCGAGTTTTGAGACCATTGGCTATTTGATTTGTTTGTTCTTCATCTCTGAACTTATTTGATTTCAAAAAACCCTAACTTCTTTGGACCTATTTCGAGTTTCTGAAGTTATCTCATTTAGTACTCGATTAGGCTTCAAAATCTTTGTTTCGACCTTTGTTTCTTTATATGATTCTGATTCCCTGCTAAACTCTTCTAAGGTCTTTCTACTGGACCCTTTGTATGCTATTTGATACTCTCTCTCTCTTCTACATTGCTGAGTTACTGAGACTGACCTATGTGACTACTATGTTCCTACAGTCTTCTACTTATTGATTTTGCAATTGCATGACGTTTTTCTTTGTCCTAAATTCAGCCTAGCATACTTGTGTGCTCTTTATATGTGTTGAACCTCCCTCTAAAACGACTTTCAATTTTTGATTAATTTCAGGCTTCCTTCGTGTAAGCCTGATTGATTTCTTTCCTTGTTTGCTGATTTCCCTGTTACTTGGTTTGAGTCGAAAACTTTCCTTAGCCTTTCTGACTTGGTTTATTCATGAACCAGTAATTACAAATCTCCGACTCCTTGATTTACTAGGTACTAATTGATTTTTACGTTATTTATTTAATCTTGTATTTCAAAATTCTTCCTTTAAGTAAACTCCTATGTATCTACCCCTAATTGCTTACTTTACACAAGATGCTTACTTGACCCCTTTCCTTAAATAGTTTTGTTTATTACAATTTAAGTTTGAACTTCTTAATTAAAGGAAGTCTTGTACTAATTGATTCTAATTGATACCCAGTTCCATAATTATTTTCTTACCTTCTCTCCGCCCGTTTTCACACTATAAATACCTGACTCTTTCATTGACAAAACACACGAAGACTCTTAGTTTTCTACACACCAACATTTGTAGTTTTTTTGAACTCACACTTACACTCAAAAGTATTCTCTCTTGTTACTTGTACTGTGGCCTGTTTACAAGTCCCATTGCCTGCTTTCTCTCTATTTGCTTCTTTGAAACTGGTATGTCCTGATTTAAGGTTTTCAGCACCACAACAATGTGTTTATTTACTATCTTTATATCCATGTCTACTTACTGTTTCTATATAGTTCAACACTTACTCTAGCATGCTGAAGTTTCTTTCTGCCTGTTCTATTATGAATCCAAAACACCTACCCCCTATGTGTTCATGCTATGGTTTGAGGCATGGCAATACTGCAAATTATTGTCCATGAATCAAACTTGATCCCCTGGGATCCTAGCCTCTAATGGTGTGTGTTCTGGCAGGCTTATAGGTATGCTAGCATTCTCCATTGTTGGGCATGCCTAAGGCCTGCCCTTGCCTAAGCAAGGGCTCTTTGCAATCAGTCCCAACCCCTGAATCCCTTTTGTGTGAAGTTGTTGATTCTGTAACTATTTCCCAGCACCCCTTTCCCTTTGCCTTTACTTCCCTAGTTCTTCAAGATCTGTCTCTGCACTTGCACTCTCTCTTAGTCTTTAAGTTCTGCCCCCCTCTTGTGAGCCTTGCCTTGGGAACCATTGAGCTCCCTCTGAACTTGGACACATGAGGGCTGGCCCTTCCACACTGCACTTGTCCCCATTCTGACAATACAATCTGGGTGTGGGCATTGCCCGGAGTCCCCATTGAGGCTCTTAGGGAACTTTGACACACTCAGATTGGAGAAAGGCTTTGGATCAGTGGTCTTTGAGTTGGTTTACCTCATATTTCAGACAGGAAGTCTGAATCAGGCTCTCCTTTGGGTTGTACTTTTTTTAACTTTTTCTGATGTGATTTCTATTCATTCTGGTTTGTAATAAGTTGTAATAAACATTTGGGGATGGTTAGTGAAAAACGGTGGGTAACTATGCATGCAAAGGGTAGATACCATGTCTATAGGTATTTTGAATTCTGCATGCATCTAGAAATTATGCCCATAGGTCATTCTGAATTCTGCACCTCCAATTTTCATATAGATACCATGTCTATAGGTATTTTGAATTCCGCATCTCCGACCTTCATATAGAAATCATGACTATAGGACTACTACATTCCTGCATATCCAATTCATATAGAAATCCTGCCTATAGGTCCATACTGAATCCTGCATATTCAACTTCATATAGAATTATGCCTATAGGATTGTTCAATTTTGCATATATTCAATTACACCTAGATACCATGCTCATAGGTCTTAAATAAATTCTGCTAGATATCATGTTCATAGGTTTAAAACCAGTCTTACGCAATTAAAGACCACGTCTATAAGGCTTCTACATTTTATACCACGTCTACAAAGGTTTGAAGTCAGCAACGCATAGAAAGCATGCCTATAAGAATTCCTAATCGAATCTGACCCGCTTCACTCAGTATAGATCTAAAACCAGTAATAATAGTTACCATCAGCTGCAGAAGTTATAATCAATTTGTTTAAATCCGGCCTCTCTTTTAATAATCTGATTCCCTCACTTAGCAAGTTTAACGAGTATGCACTCAAACAGTTTATTTCAAGCCTTACTACTTCATCTATTTTCTGAATTTAGTAGATATTATGCCTATAGGACCCCCTCTTAATACTTAGGCAAGCCATAGGGTAATAACTATAAACTGAATCTGTTCTACTAATTACAACCAGCAGGTAGGTCTGATTCAGGCTTCTTATTTGAATTATGTAATAAATCAGTCTGCCTCAACCTTTAAGCTCTCTCATGTTTAGTATTTAATCAGACCTTAACCAGTACGTGAAAGTCATGCTAATTACATGCTTTTTCTGTGCAAGGAGGCGTAATTGAGCCTTTGTTTGTTTATATGCTCCCCCTAAATGTGCAATATGTGCAATATGTGCTTTGTATGTCGTTTTAGATTTTTAACATTTTTGAAACTTTAAATAAGCCTAATATCCCTCCCCTTTAGGAATAGTAGTCCTAAGCGCCTCCAGGACTGATAGGATTGGGACGGGTAATAGCATGCAATAAGTAATCGAGACCATTCCGCGCTTTGATACCTTAACGGGGTGGGATGGGTAGATATGGATATGATGACCACGCGATAATGTCACGTGTAGCCCCTCATTGAGGAGTGATTACCGGGCATTGTGTGGGGTGATCCATATTGTTAATAAACCTAGGACCCCCATTTCCCTTATTTCTTTGTTTCTTTTAGAATTTCAACTCCTTTTAAGAAAAACTCAGCTTTCTTTTAGTTCTTTCCAACTTTGTTTATTCGTAAACTATTATGTGAAAATCCCCTCTTATTTGAAGCTTTATTTGCCTACATCTTATTTGCATCTAAATTCACAATAATAGTCTGACTGGGAACCACACTAGTGGATTCTGAGGGGTGCCTAACACCTTCCCCTTAGAATAATTTCAAGCCCTTGCCCTATCTCTGGTTACTCAAATCAAAACCCTCTTGGTTTCCTAATGCACCCTAATCATTAGGTGGCGACTCTTCAAATGCAAACCCAATTCCCAAAAGTAATGAGTTGTCCTCCCAAATGTCACAAACCCGATTTCGCGAGAAAAAGGGGGCGCGACAGCGTGACAAACTTGGTATCAGAGCAGTTCTATCCTAGGGAGTCTACAAGTCGTGTCTTGTAGAGCCTTGTTTATAGATGTGTTGTGCACCACATTATATAAACAGTAAGCTACAAGGCATTTAGGAGTCTGTTATCCTTCTTTCAAATCCAAATCGTGCTATAAAGCTGAGTCATAAGAGTTCAAGGCATGAGTTATGTTTTCTAATGATATAGAGATGCTTGCAATTAGAAAAATTATAGTTTGCCTGAGGGCTAATACAACAACAGGCAAGGGCACTAGTAGAGAGAGAATTCTTGACAACGTGGCCTAGATTAAGGCCCTATCAGATCATGCATACCAGATGTGCAAATTTCAAGCATAAGGCCCTAAGATGCGAATATCAAACACACTCCATGAATAGCAGGCCATGGGAGTATCAGAAGGTAAAAGTATACGTTTCAACAAGAAACAGAAGCAAGGTGAAGGAGGGTACAAGGTACCCAATTAGTGAAGATTATCAGTATTTACAATTCAGGCAGAGAAATATAGGAATTTTGAGTTACCTTCAACAGTAATAGAGGTATGTACAATAGGCCACACCCATCTCAATTATACCCTGCGGAAGCTAACAGATATAGTTTAAGAGAAGGATGGGATATCATGATGCAATTGGGGTTAGTAACCCAAAATGGTGGATAGATTGTAAGCGTTAAATGACATTTCCGAAGGATATTTCAAACATGGTAATAGTTCTCCTTGGGAGACGCCCAAATGGTGCACTCTAGAATAGTACAATTAGATATGAATACTAGAAGGTTCTGAAAAATTAAGAAGGTAGGCACTGGCATCCTAGAAGGGATAAATATTTGCTTTAGTATGACTCCTGTCCCTAGTAAAGAGAGAATTTTAGGCGACCCAAAGAGCTAGTGAGTTGGATCAACAGGAGCTCAAGTGAAGGAATGTTTCGTTGAAGTTTCCAGAATAATGTAATAGGCAGAGATATTAGCAGGACAATAAGAAGTGGGTAAATGAAGCATTATGAGTAAGATGTGATAAATGGGCTATAACGGTAAATCAAAATATGACAAGATGACAAAGTCTATATTCACGTGAAGGAAAAGACAAGAGGAGATAGACCTTGATACTATAAAAGAGCATATATATNATATATATATATATATATATATATATATATATATATATATATATATATATATATATATATATATATATATATATATATATATATATAAACAAACACATTGTCAGGAGGTCTTAAGAGATGAAAGACATAGAATTTGATGATTACATAATTCCTATTACCAGTGTTGAGCAATGAACTCACCACTAGTATCAAAAAATGTATACTAAAAAAACTAAGATACTGAGTTATATAAACTAGCCATTGAATCCCATAAATGTTGTTGGCTTGCTCCAGCTTCTGTTTCACACCTATATAGGTCCATTCTATTTGCACTGTCCAGTTCCACTGATTGCATACATAGCCTATCCAGATGTTGAAGGTCCGCTTGTTGCAAAAGTAGCCCAGTTCCATATTGATGTTTGTCCTCCTCCACAGCTTGCCAAAGTAGTCCATATCACCTTGCCAAATTAGCACTGTCCATATGATGGTAATGTGAAGTTCCATACCTTGCTCTTGCGATGCCATTATTTCATCCAATACATTCCAAAATTCCTCAACATATTCCCGGTAAAACTTGCATATGCACCAAAGATCCAACTGCTTCAGAACTTTAGTACAATGCTCTGCCCAGATATGTGCACGTACCTTAATGTTTCACTCATTTTTGCATGACCTCCCTGAGTATATTGTCGAGGTCATAGCATGAAGTCCATCCTAGGTTATCCTACTATTTGAGATAACCCAGTGTAGCTCAAGAGTATCTGCAAAGTGCTACCAAAATTGCCATTGCAATTGCCCCGTCCAGAATTGCACTATGCTGTTTTTTAGGCCAATTTCGTGTGCATTCCCTATGAGTTTTGCTGAGTTCTTTGCATAATTTAATCTCTGGGTTATTAGAGAGTAGTGCTGCATTGGGATTTTGCTCCTCAACATAGCCATTTTACCCAGGAACCTTTGCCAACTCTAGTAGTTTGAACGATGATTCATGTGAAAAAACTGGGCATTAAAACTGCCCCTTCCTGTCCTTGCTACTATGCTTGTGCTCATCTATTGTTCCCCTTCACTGGAATGAGTAGAATGTACTAATACCACCAATTGAAGGTTCGTCAATAGATAAGGCATAGCCACAGTATTGTCTCCTGCAAAAAAGAAATGTTCATCAGTGAAAAATTTCGTAACCATGTTCTCCTCCCTGAGGATTTGACCATGGTATATGACTGTGATGTCTTCCCCTAACCAAAAGCATTCTCTCTTGTTGATTGCTTGACTCCCTGTATGTTCAGCTATTTTGTTTAGGTGTAGTTGAATTTCAATCCACCAACATGTATCTCCCCAAGCATGCCTACATATTCCCATTATGCAACAGTGTTGTACACAGTCAAACCAGCATATTTCCATGAGCTTTGCGTGTGATTTCCATTGATTGTCTGCGTGAATTCTTATGGTCCTTACTTCCTGTGCCATGGAGGTTTCACAATGTATCTGTAGCTCATTCCATATCATCCCATTTGTTCCCTGATTTAATTGCAACCAGCGCCTCCATACCACATAGCTGTGCAGCAGAGTGGTTAACAGTGTGTTCCTCCTTAATTTTATGCTTTTGCCTACCTTTAACTTCCTCCCAGTGGAATGAGTGCATTGTACTAATACCACCAACTGATTTTCCATCAAATAATAGGGCATAGGGACAAAACCTTTTCCTGCAAAAAAGAAGACATTGTTAGTGAAAAATGTGAACAACATATTCTCCTCCCACTGGATTTGAACATGCCGCTCCAATGAAACCTCCTGTATCCGGCACCTCCTTAAATCCTCTCTCCTTAATTCTTTGCAACCTTTACACTCAAGTATGGACATTGCAACTTACCTTCATTCATAATCCTCCTTCCTTTAACATCCAGTTGCCGAAATTCTTGGCATGCAATATCTCCTGCATCTAGTACATAATTGGCTAGATGGCCAGCCAATTTATTCCCTTCTCTAAAAAAGTGAGACACCACATAGTTTCTCTCTTCAAACATTTGCATGATCTCCTCCACCTGTTCAGCTATATACCAAGGTGGCTTCCACATTCCATCCATAATTTTCTTCAGTAGCATCGAGTCTGTCTGAATACACACTTGAGAGTATTGCTGCGTTCTACAGAATCTCAGTGCTTTTACAATGGCCACTGCCTCAGCTTCAGTGTTTGTTGTTTCATGTATCTCCTTCCCCGCTGCAAACACAATGTCTCAATTTTCATCTCTTACACAAAATCCAACAACACTCCTGCCAGGATTCCCCCTAGATGCACCATCTGTGTTGACTTTAAGCCAACCTTCACCTGGGAATTCCCACAGTATTTTATCAACCTTCAATCCAGGGGTATAGTTCTCCATCATTGATCGTATAACATGCCATTTGTGAGGGACATTATGCCTCCTGGTTTCCTTACTCGAACAAGTGCTTGTAGTGTAGATGATACTTGATATATTACTCGACTAGTTGCTACTGCATCTACATATTTCATGCTGTTCCTCCTATTCCACAATTACCAAACTATCACGAGGGCACTGATTGCATAACTGGTTTTAACCTAGGACACACTTTCGCAGTCTAGCATCTAGTTATAGCTTGATGCATAGTCAGCCCCTCCATAGCAATACCTGCTCTCGACAGGAAATAACTCCACACACTCCTTGCAGTATCAGATTTGAAGAACAAGTGCTATAAAGTTTCTTCTTTAGGTTGCGTGCAACACCAGCATCTTGAAGGCATACAATATCCAAGCCTCCCCATAAAATCATCTAAAGGCAATTTTGCTTTCTAGACCTTCCACATAAAGAATGCAATTTTGAATGGTAAACCCTTCACCCAAATCATCTTGTATGCTACCTTTGGTTCATCTCTCCTCCTAAAATATTCCCATGCTGTTCTAACACAGAAGAAACCTCTAGTTTCCAGCATCCAATAAGGTACCTCAAGTACCTTATATACATTAGGAGGTTTAATTTTTTCTACAATATGCATAGCATACTCTTTAGGTAAAATCTCAAGCAGCCTATGTACATTCTAGCCATCCTCTTCGACCACATCATAGACATTATGAACTGTCTCATCTATCCCAAAATCCTGAGGCACAGTGAAGCACAATGCCCCTAATCCTATCCAGTTATCATACCAGAATAGTGATGATCCCATCTTTGGATGCTACATTATTTGGTGCTCAATTAAATCCCTATACTCTAACATCTTTCTCCATACATGTGATCCTCTCCTCCATGGCACAATCACAGAATTCATTTTTTTGCAATATTTCTAGCTCATAAATGAGCTCCACAGACTCGGCTTGGTTCGATAGTTCCACCACAATTTACAAAACAATGCTTTAGCTACATCGTGCAAAGATCTAAAGCCAATCCCACCTTCTTCACATGGCATACGCAAGATTTTCCATGATGCCCAATGCCTGCTGCTGCCTACTACTGAACTGCACCAGAAGAACAGTGCAAAATTTTTGTGCAATTTGTTTAAAACATTATTGGGAGGATTTACTGCTGAGAGTAAATGAATTGGCATACTCTACAGTACATGAGCAATCAAAACTGTTTTGCCACCTATAGAAAGCATCTTCCCCTTCCAGGTTTGCAACTTGTCCAACACCTTAGTGATCAAACCTTGATAATAATCCAGTTTTCTCCTCGCGTAAAAAATAGGACACCCTAAGTATATGATTGGGAATTCCAGCCTTTTATCCCAATTACCCTTTCCACTTTATTAGCCACCTCTATATCTGTTGAGTGATGCATGCAAACAGCTGATTTGCTCTTGTTCACTAGCTGTCCAGATGCTGCCTTATATGCTATCAATATTTCCAAGATTAGTCTCAATGATGTAGCATCAGATGAAGAGAATATAATTGTATCTTCTGCATGGGCTAATTGGTTAATTTTGGGACTCCACTTAGGTAGACCAAAGCCACAGAAGTACAGATTCAAATGCAAAGAATTTAGACCCCTCGACAGTGCTTCTGGAGCTAGAATAAATAGTGTAGGTGACAGTGAATCTCCTTGTTTGACTCCTCTCGATGATTTGAAAAAGTCATGAGCCTGTCCATTGATGAGAACTAAATACCAATTATTTGAGATAATTCCAAATACCATGCCAATGAATCTCTCTGAAAATCCCATCTTCCTAAGCACCTTGGTTAGAAAAATCCAAGACAACCTATCATATGCCATAGTCATATCGAGCTTCATAACAACATTTGGCCCAGCCTTGGTTTTAAGTCTGATATCTGTAATAATCTCCTGTGTGAGAAGAATATTTTCAATGATGCTCCTTCCTTTCATAAAGCCAGCTTGTTCTTCAGATATGAAATCAAGCAATAACCATTCTAATCTCTCATGAATCACCCTCGAGATAACTTTGTTGGAGAAATTACTAAGCCTTATCGGCCTTAAATCAGAAAATGTTGTCACTTATATTTTCTTAGGAAGCAGTACTAGATTAGTGTGTGTCACACATTTTGGAAGTTCATGGCCATTGAAGAATGCTCTCACCATATCAAATAAGTCATCTCCTATTATGTCCCAGCAAGATTGATAAAAACTGCCTATATATCCATCTAGACCTCCTGCACGATCTCTATTCAAATCAAACACTGCATTTTAACCTCATCTTTAGTCGGTTGCTTCACTAAGTCTGAATTCTGCTCAACATTGATCAATGTAGGCACATGGTTTATAATGTCAAATGAGTTAGGCACTGTGGTTTCTCTAAATTGATCTTCATAGGACTTCGCTGCTTCCACATCAATCTCCTCATCTTCCTCAATCCAATTGCCTAGACTATATTGAATTCTATTGAGCTGTAGCCTCTTCCTTCGACCTTTGACTTGAACATGAATGAATTTGGTGTTCCTGTCACCATCTTTGAACCAAGTCATCCCTGCCTTCTGTTTCCAATATTTTTTCTCTAAAGCTAGAAATTTGATCAACTCTGCCTGCACTCTTTGAAGCATTTCTCTGTTCATCATTGTAGGATTAGCTTCAAACTCAGCCTCATGAACCATAACTACCTCTTCCAAGCTGGCTATCTTAAAAAATATATCACCAAAAGTTTCTCTACTCCACACTACCAAATCCTTCTTTAACTTTTATAACTTGTAGTTGAACATAATGAATGCACTTGCATAAAAATCTACCTGCCGGTTCTCTCTCACCACATTCTTGAAGGAGGTTCATGTTCAACCCAAAAATTAAGGAACCTAAAAGGTTTCTTCACTGGAGTAGCCTCTATATCACACTTCAATTGCATTGGACTGTGATCTGAGCCTATCATTGACAGACGAGTTACTTCAATTCCTGGGAAAGTTTACTGGAATTCAGCATTTGCTAGACATCTATCCAGCCTCTTGAAAATACAGTCCTCTTCTGCTCTCCCATTCCACCAGGTAAAGATACTCCCTTTGAAGCGAAGATCAGTTAAGTTACAGGTATTAATGCGCGTTGAAAATCATCAATTTCATTCAATGACATTGGCAGTCCACCAAACTTTTCTTCTTCATCCCATATGACATTAAAATCTCCACCTACAAGCCATGGCACAGTCATGTCCCTTGCCATTGCATACATTGAGTCCCATAATTCTATTCTCTCAATGGCATCACATTTAGCATATACCAAAGTAAGAACAAGTTCCACATGAGTTTCTGTATGTAGTAGTCTAAGAGTTAGCTGTTGTACCATATTATACATCACAGTAACCTCAAACACCTCATCTATGATGGCCCAAATCTTGTTTGACACATTTGAAATTGCCTGTGCAAAACCAATTTTACTTCTATATCTCTCCAGTTTTCTATCCTGTTGCTTTGGCTCCATTAATCCTATAAATTCATAATGATGTTTCCTATGCATTTTGATCAGCCTCTCAAAGGCTTTTTGGGTATTTATTGACCTTATATTCCATATAAGAGCATCTATTACTGGTTGTTTAATTTGGTCAGAGTCCTCCTTGCTTGAACACCACCTATGTGCACAGTAGTGTTGTCTTTCTGCTGCTTCTTCCTTCCTTTTGTTGCTGATTTAACCTTTTCAATATGCCTGGGTGAAAGATCACCCTGTCTTGCTACCTTTAGGATGTTCTGGACAATGGATTCTTGATCCATATCCATGCTTGTTCTGTCAATTTCATCGTCTGCATCATTGGCATCAATAGGACATAATGTGGCCACAATATTTGGTTTCTTAATTACCATAGCATGTTCCTCTCCTTTCGGCAGCACCTTCAACTGTGTGGATTCCAATGGAACATTATTCTTTGGTGCAGCTGAAATTTGTTTTGACAACTGCTCATTCCCACTTTTTGCAGTCTTGTTTTGATTGAAATCACCAACCTCCTTTTGTTTTGCAAACTCCACAATTCCTCCTGGATCAACAATATCATTCCCTCTCCCTTCAGGATTATCTGTACCTATTCCATCACTTCTTGCTGCTGCCTGATTGTCCTTGACTGCTTTCTGAACCTTGGCTTCTACATTAACATTTTTTGTGATCTCATCAGTTGTGTTCATGACTGTAATAACTAGATCCCCATTTATACTTTGCTCCTCTCCCTCTTGATCATCATCAATTGATTCATCATCAGTTGGTACACCATCTGGAACTTCCCCTTCATCTGGATCTTCCTCAATTTGCTCAGACTATAGCCTGCCTCCACTTCATTGAACTCTTTCATTAACCTTAGGAAAATCACTCTTAGTTTTACCAGTAGATTCAATTTCCATTGTTTTGACCAGCTCTCTATCCACAAGAGTATCTTGTGTAGGTATGTCCTGATATGATATGTTAATACCAACTGCAGTATCCTTGAAAGCTCTTTGAACCCACTGTGCAGTTGTTTCCTTAGCTCTATTTGTATCCTTCCCTTTCCCGGTTGAAGAAGCGCCACCATTATTTGAGCCAATCCTAGCTGAATTAGGATTAAAAATTGGTGCTGCTGGATTTAACTTTCCAGCATTATTGACATACTCTTTTTGACTTTGTGGAGCTGCAATTTGATTCCCAGCTACTGGACTTTTAGGACTTGGTTGATAAGCTATATCTTGTGTAGGTATGTCCTGATATGATATGTTAATACCAACTGCAGTATCCTTGAAAGCTCTTTGAACCCACTGTGCAGTTGTTTCCTTAGCTCTATTTGTATCCTTCCCTTTCCCGGTTGAAGAAGCGCCACCATTATTTGAGCCAATCCCAGCTGAATTAGGATTAAAAATTGGTGCTGCTGGATTTAACTTTCCAGCATTATTGACATACTCTTTTTGACTTTGTGGAGCTGCAATTTGATTCCCAGCTACTGGACTTTTAGGACTTGGTTGATAAGCTACTAACTCCAATTGATTATCATTTTCTTCTTTCTCATCTACAACCTCCAATACTGCAAATTTATTTCCCACTTGAACCTGTTTATTTGCTCCATGATCCACTGGTATTATCTCCTTTCCAGTCTTCCCTTGAATATCAGTTTGTTGTCCTGCATTCTTATCCTTATTACCTCCATTAGTTTGTTGTTTTCCACCCTGCTGCACTAGAACTATTGCTTTTCTAGTATTTCATTATTCTGCATTTGGATTCACAATTTTCCTAACTCGATTATCCTTGACTGCTTTCCACCGTTCCTTCAAGTTGCCAGTTACATTACCCACAACCTTTCCACTAGATAGAATCATTAAAGGCTGTTGCTTAGCATTGTCCTGTTCCTTGTCATTCACAGGCTGTTTCGAATTATCTTTCTCCACATACAACTCTAGATGCAGCCTCCAGCACTCAATCTGATCATAACCCTGTAGTTTATAAGTTTTACAATATTTGGGCAGCATGTCATATTGGATTTTCACCCACTCAGTTCTAGTCTCCCTAATTGCTTCATTCTCAATATCCAGCCTTACCTTTTTAGGCAGATCAACAAGAAGATCCACTAGCACTTTCACCCTTGCACAACTAGGTCTAGTTTTGTTGATAGTAGCTATATCAAGGTGCAAAGGTTTCCCAACTGCCGAAGTTAATGAAAATAGGCATTCCTTCAAAAAAAATTTAGGCAACAAACCTGGGAATGATATCCATGCCATAGCTTTAGGAGTTTCCTCACCAGCTTTAAACCTAGAATCATAGATCAAAGGCCTTAACTGGTACTCATATCCCTCCTTGTCCTTAATGTAGTGAGCATTCTTCGACGTAAAATTCAAGAAGTCTTGCCATAATGTCATTCTTATTAGAACATGCATGTCCCTTAAGAATCCAATATTACACTCTCCTTTGATACCACACTGTATAGGGATAATGCGACGTAGCTGCTGAAGATCTGGCCAACCATAGGATAATTTTCCAACGATAGCATACTACAAACCTTCGATCACGTCCATTTTTTCAACTTCTGCTTCTGTAAACCTCACACCAGGTTCTCCATTCAACAATGTAGCCCTACGCAATGGAATACGCTCAACTTCTGTTACTCGTGCATGCATGGTAGGATTAATAGTTGTAGGTTTCAATACTTTTGCGTAGTCCATGGGTTGGGGATTGGTATTTTTTGTCATTGGAGGTTGGGGCGGGGTCGGGGGAGGCTGACCAGCTGGAGAAGAAGGCTGGCCACTGGCCAAATTGGCCATGGCAGCGATTAGAGTATAAATCGCCTAAAAATCGCCTCCTGATCGCCCGAAACCCTAGTGATCATAATAAAAGAGTATATGACATAAAGTCATATCCTTTTTCCGAGAAATGAGTTGGTGTCTCCAACATGATTACTAGAAGGCTAAGTTAGAGCTTTGGAGTAATAGAAATTAGTATGGGCTGGTAAACAAGAAACAAAATCGAACATAATTTAGAGACCAAAGGATTTGATAATAGTCGGCATCGTGAGAATTTCAGAGATCACAATCTAGCAATGATAGAATGGACAACAGAAGAATATCTTTTAAAGGTCATTCAAGAAGACGCGTCCCTAAAGCAAGCGTTGTGAGAAGAGTTAAGCTTAAGGGACTAAGTATGCCCATTAAACTAGGTGTCACCCTCGTGCGTAAGAAATTCAGTTATCCTTGGTACATAAAGGTTATCGCAAGGCGAGTAAGAGTCAGTGAAGATGTGAAAAGATGCTAAAGATTAAGGGGTAAAACATATACAGGTAAATCTTCACATCATTAAATGCTAGTACTCCCCTAAAGGGGAAATATGGTGTGATATGTAATTATGTCGAAGTTAAGTGGTTTGGATAACTATAGAATAGTAAAAAGGCAAAATGAATGAGATAGCATTTATTCAGATCCAATAGATATGTTACGGCTCTAGAACATTATGTAAGCACGACACCAGGGAGGGGCAGTAAGGGTTTCGGCACAGATTTTAGTGATATATAAGTGCGAATGAACACTTAATACATAAAGAGCCAGTGCGAGAGGTAAGTTAAGACAAAGGAAACAACCCAAGAGAGATTACGCGGAATATAAATATGAGAATGGACCAACGAGTAGTTAGTAGTTGATTCAGGAAGAGTCTAGTTATGGCTAGACAAGAGGATACAGACAAATCAGCAGATCGTGCAAGATAAACGTAGTATACCCCAGCATAGTGAATTTAGTCCCACAGATATGGCATCATAATCCTTGAGAAATATTCAGATAGAAGTTGGATAGTTGAAGGTACCGTGTAAGTGTTACAGAAATAAAAGAGAATGCCACTAGGGAGATAGTAAAATTTTTCAGTAAAGAAGTAACACTACGTGCACAAAGGAACATGGGTAAGTAACTAAGGGTAATTATGGGCAAGTAAGAACATCAAAAATTTTATGGGGTATACAATGTAATAAGATCACAACTTTACGAGAGTCAGAGGGTCTTCCCTAAGTATTACAATGAAAGACTTGCTGAGAAGATAAGGAAAAAGTCTTCAACCTAAGCATAGTAACTTCAAGGAACAAATGGTCTTGCAACAGCAGTATTACCATAATATTATATACACTCCATAAGGAAGTGGCACCTATCGTGACTATGGAACGGTAAGTAAAATCCAAAGTAATATTCGAGATCATTTGAGTTGCACAAAAATTCAAACATGCCTAGGAACTAAGATAAGCCAAGTATTCACGCAACATGTGGCAGAAAGACAAGGAAAATAATTTCTTACATTTAAAGAAAATTGAGAAGGAACGAAAGGAATTGTTCGATCAATGACCCATAGTTAGTTACGTTATAAATGAACTTAAGATTTTGATGTATTATCCATACAGTATATATGTTGACATCCATACAACCGTAGAAGATTCCGGTATAAGTTAAAAGAAAGAATTGAGTCCAGGTCACAGACAAAGGCTTGATTTGTTAGAAGATTGTAGCATGAATGTTCCATAGCTTTCATGAAGGGCTAAAGTAATAACTAATACCCTGAGCCGCAGATCGGAAGATAGCTTAATCCTAAATAAAGGTTGAGAGAGAAGAGGAAACTAAAGAGTTACATCAGCTAAGTAAATCAGGAGTCTGATTATTATACCCAGATAATTATAGAAATTACGATTGAAAACAATGCAAAATCACTCTTAATATCAGAGGTACAAGAGAGATAGTAAAACAACCATATTGTATAACAGCTCTATGATAAAGCCAGTTAGAAGAGTACTAGCCTCATAAGAAATTAGTATGAAGCTGCCGCCAGATTGTATATGCACTAGAGGTGCAAGTTTATAGTAGAGCTTCAAGTTGCGGATGTGAATTCTACCTATGTGGAAGCGAGGTTATGAAAGATACAAAAGATACGATTCGATGTTAAAAGCTAATTAAGGTAAAGGTGAAGAAGGTACGAGATGCTAAAGTGCAGAAGGTTGTGAATAGTCCATACTTCAGATAGAGGGCTAGAAGTGCTGTGATTCAGTATCCAAAAATAATAGTGGTGTCATCAGTAGCATATCTTCCACCCTAAGATTTCCAGGTGCCGAGAGGTATAGTTAAGAGAGTAAAGAAGAGTTAGAGACAACGTGATGTCTCGCTTGAGGTTCCAGAATAACATAAGGAAATCTATGGTGCTAGGAAGTTAAAGGAAGGTTGAGAGTAGTATAAATAGATATGTGTAGGTCGCAAGCTAAAGTATGGTAGAGTGACAAGGTTTTAGGTTACAGGAGTAAGGATAAGAAAAGGTGGGTGTGAAGGTGACGAGATTAGGTAAGGCCTCAGGATTAAGCCCATCAAAACAAGAGGGTTGATGAATTTCATAAGTTATAGAAAGCTCAGTATAGCCTAAATGATCTCATAGAAGTCTAAGACTATGAGTGATTTGAAGAGATGAAATGTAACGCGGTAGTAGAATAAGGGTGTAATTGTAATAGATGAGAGGATGATGTTAAGGCCTTTGATTGGTTAATGATTCAAAGAAAAGGGATTTCATGAATTGCACAGGATTAGAATACCCCATAAGGTGAATCACATTGGGATGCCATGAAATACGATTATTAAAGTATAGTATCGCCCCTAGGTGGATCAGGAAAATAACTTTACATGTTCCGTGATGAGACGTAAGCCCTCAACATTAAGGTAAATCATTGGATAGAAGTTCTAAAGTATGAGATGAGATTAGGTTGTCATTCTTAATATGAACAGTAATGAGGAAGCATTGAAGGACTTAGATTAATACATATGGGATAAGCAGTGAGAGAGTAACCTGGAGTTGGGTAGCAGACCTTGGTAATAATAAATTGAAGTAAGAGTTATGATATAGTATGACCTACCTAGATGTAGTAGAACCATAAGCATATATAACCGAGGCTATAAAGCAATGTATATCAGTATTTGTAAATCTGAAAAAGTACCGAGCGAGGAACTTCAGTACACCTATAGATTCCGAGAGGGATAGCTTGTCATAGTTCTGTATATGTTCACCAAGTGAGGCCTAGAGATTGGCTAATAGCTAGAGGAAAAAGGAGAGAAGAGTCGTATAGGCACACATACAAGGACAGAGTCATACAAGATGGATGACATAAGGTTGCAACAGTTACGAGATTGGAAGAATTCCGACCACAAATCGTGGTGTGAGAAAGAGGCCTAAAGGGGGGGGAGGGGATGACCTGGCCTTTGGATTTATTCACAAAATAGCCGCCTAGATGGAAAGGACTGTATAAAAGTATTCGTTAGATATATAGGTAACGAGACTGATAAGTGCATCGATCAACATTCGAGGATGAATGTTCCAAAGGGGGGAATGATGTTACACCCCATGCTTTCGTACGTGAGAGTATGTCGTAAGTCGAGTAACGTAAGCTTAGAAATGAAATCATCTTTGAAAAGTTTACAAATTTAGTTAGTTATGTTAACTTGGAGGTTACAAATATTTTAGATCATAAATAGCATGTACCAAGAGGTTTTGAAGGCTTAGAAGCTAAACGAATTGAAGAAAATAAGTTCCGGTGAAAGTCGACAAGTTGAAAATGTTATAACATGTACTTTTGGGGTGAGACTAGGGTGCTTAACATTATAAGAAGATTATTTATGAGTTATATTAGTCGTATGATAGTCGTCTTTTATGCTTTGATTTCACGAGAGTTGTGGAACAAAAATTTGAAAAGGTCATCACAAGTTGCATTCATAAATATGTTGAAACTTAGATCAAATGTAGCTGAGCTTTTCTCCCAATATACTTTGAATTAGGGGATGATCTATCTACCAAATTGAAGATATAAGAGTCTTGTTTCTAGCACATTAAAAATTTTCTTCAATATGACATCGTAGTAGAGAGATATTCGCGTTTTCGCGAGACCGCACAAGCAGCTCTCAATGGGACCCACTTAGGCGGTGGACGACCCTTGAGCATTTTAAAGAGCTTGGACGGCTTATATTTGGTGATTTTTGACAAGTGATAGTTAACAAACTCTCTCAACACCTTTCTAAAATTTTCTCAAGGGTTCCAAGCCGAATCCAATGGTGTTTAACCTAAACCTAACCTCAAAAGTTAGCTTCAGTGAAGAAGAGAGTCTCTATGGTGTTGTGATGTGATTAAGGATGCTTATAAGCTAAGGAAAGCTTTGGTTTGAGTTTTTAAAATTTTTTTAAGGTATGTATAACATCCTATTTCTTTGGATTAATCTTATCTATGTGTTGGTTAAGTTATTTGGATGAAGAATTATAAGATAGAACTTGAAGTTGTATAAGAAATTGTTTTCTCTTATTGGACTATTTTGGAGTTGTATATATGAGTTCATGTGGCATGAAATTGCGGGGAATAGATTGGTTATAAAGTTCTTATTGTTTTTATGCTTTTCAATATGTTGAGTATGTTGATGATGTTGTAAATAGGAGAAGAAGCAACCATAGAATACCTAGAAGTTGTTCATGCCGTTGTTTTATCTTGTGGGGCTGTTTGATGTTACTTTTATGATGGATATAAGGTTGGAATATCATGTAATATATATTTTTATATTCAGGACGTAATTTAGGTGTTGTAAGTACAAGGGAGATGGGAAAAAGAGTAGGGGTTTGGTTCCAATCCAAGCTTGCCGCTCGTCGTGTTAAATAGAAGTTTTGTGTGTGCGACGTTTGTGCACTTGTGGTTGTGTAGATTGATTGGTGTTGATGAGATGTTGGTATATGGTATTGGAGAAGGTCCTTTTTATAGGGGAGATGCTGCCCAAATTTACATAAACGAGCTACTAGCTTAAGCTACAGACTTAGCCTTTACTCAGCACCGATTTTGAATCTCCTTATGCTATGGTAGACTGAGTTGCATTGTTTGAAGAGTTTCTTGGAAGCTATTAAGGACTCAACGAGGTTAAGGTATGTTAAGCCTAAACCTTTCCTTCATTTTGGCATGATCTCGTACCTATATGTGTTTGATAACGAGACATAAAGAGATGTTCGTATTCCTGAATTTATTTATATTATCCTAGTCTCATAAGTTACAGTATTCTTCCTTATTGGGACTTTCTATTCAGTTAAGTATTGTCTTCTTTCAGCCTTGAGAGAAGAGAGTTTATATATACACACACACATACATACACACAGTATTACAGTATTTTCGCCACCGAGCTCTAATCGATAGGCATGCCCCTATTGGGCAACCTCTGATCATATGGTAAGTTATAAACCCAGCCTATGAGCTAGCCCAGAATGGCTGAGATAAATAGCCTAGTATGGTCGAGCACCTATGAGCGAGCCTACTACAGCAGAGCAGTTACACATACTGAGCCTTATAGGGGCAAACATCTATTTTACTTACTATATTGAGAGAGTTCAGTCAGTATCAGCAGGTAAGCATATCTCAGATTATCTTTGACTCCCAGTTACTTTAAGTTATTATATTATCAGTTAAGTTGCAGCTTTTAGTTATTTTATTGTCTTACATACTCGGTACATTATTTCGTACTGACTTCCCTTTTGCTAGGGATGCTACATTTCATGCCTGCAGGTCCTGATAGACAGTTGGACAGAACCTCTCAGCAGACAGAGTCAAACATCAGCTTTGTTGGTAAGCTCCACTTCCTCGGAGTTACCAGGTCTAGACCTCTAAGTCCATTTTATATATATAGGTTTTGATGGGTAGGTCGAGGTCATGTCCAGACCATGATACAGTTAAATTATCTCTAGAGGCTTGTAGATGAGTCCTGTATATTTTATATATCAGTAGATTTTCATAGCGGCTTCGTCATCCTGCACATTTATATATATCTGCTTTTGGGTATGTTTACCTCTCATATGAGAGAGACGTTATTTTCAGATGATTCAAAATATGACCTCATCGGCTTTTGGGTATGCTTTGGCCGAGTATGGCACCAGGTGCTGGCCATGCCTCTTTAGGTTTGGAGCGTGAAAGAGATAAGGGTTCATTGATGGTCCTTACTAGTGGCAAGGTGGTTAGTAATCAAACTGAACAATGGAAAGAAGCCAAAGACAATCGTGTGAAGGTTGTTGGTAAGCAAGATGATGTTCAAGCTAAAAGTAGAAAATAGCTAGTGCCAGTCTATAAAGGGCTAGCTAAGAAGGTCCAAACATGAAACAAATATGTAGCACTAAAGGTAGAAGAAGGTGAAAAAAAGGGGAATAATCAGTTGGTTTTGGTGGAGGATGCTACTGTTACTCAAAGCCCTAGACCTAATCCTAAGAATAATCGGAAACTAAATCCAGTGGCAGCTATTTTCAATCCTATTCTCATGTGAATGAGGCAGCTAAGGAAGGTAAAAGTTCTAGTTCTAAAGGGAATAGGAGTTCAGGAGGTGGAATAAAGGAATCTACTACTTAATGGGTCAATATAGCTTTTGGTTCTAACCTAGTTAATACCACTTAGTTATGTCAAGAGATTCCTTCACAATCTTTGGACACTCAAGAACCTGCTCAGTCGACTAAAGATATTGGGAAAACCCCGCTAGGTGAAGGAAAATTATGGTGTGATCAGGTAGAAGAAGAATCTGAAGAAGGTGAGTTTCAAGATGATGAGGATGATGATGACCTCGAGGAGGAGGAAGATACTGAAATCGAGGAACAAAGTCTAAATGGAAAAAGTAGATAAGGTATTTATAAATCCATCCAAAATTCTTCTAAAGTCAGTGTAGAATGAGGAAACAAAGTTGACAATATTGCACAACATAAAGGTATTCAGGAGCTGGAGAACCCTAATGCACTAGGTGCTACAGTAAACCCGAAAGAAGCTATAGTAAACCCTTATGTTAATATTGAAGATATTCGTGATCCTGAAGGAACTAGAGCTTCTATAGGGCCTAATGAAGCAAATTTATCTGTCGATCGAGAAGGAGATGACATGAAAAAGAGCAAAAAAACTGAACTCTAGCGTTCAAAAGCAAGATCTTTGGGAGCTATATCTATAGGAAAAAACTGGACACACTGTTCCATTGAAAAGTCTAGCACTTCAGAGTGGAAACAAGGGGAAGAAGAATGCTAGTAGGAACCTTATTCCTAAACCTACTTAGAACAGCTTGGTTGCAACATCCAACAAAAGAAGATGAGGCAAAGTTTGGAGGTAATGGGAAAGATCATGATGAACAGTTCACTGCCAAGAATTTTCTTAATGTAGCAAGACAAGGGGATCTCTCACCATGACAGATTGAGAAAGGAAAATCAACAACCAAAGGAAGGAAGAAACATTTAAAAGATAACCCTAGTGGACCAGTAACTGGGGTTCAACAAGAATAACTCTAACTAAATCCAATAATTATCCATGAACGCTATTTGGAATTTTAGGTCAGTAAATACCAAGAAAACCTTTGAAAGACTTGTCGCAATGCATAGACAACACTATTTTGAAATTGTGGGGATTATGGAACTAATGCAAAATGCAAGGAAGTTGGATAAATATAGGAGGAAGGTTGGCCTTGATCATGCTTTTAATAACATCTCAAACAAAGTGTGGGCATTCATTGATGAAAGATATGAAGTTGAGGTACTTATGAACATGGAAAAGCAGCTAACCTTGAAGCTTTTCAACACTGAGCTTCACAATGAACTTAGTATTACATTGGTGTATGCCAAATGCGATGCAATTGAAAGGATATATCTCTGGGATTCGATGTATGCACTGGCTGGAGACATGATCATCCTTGGCT